>NW_026728454.1:0-20000 GCF_030684315.1 Stegostoma tigrinum
CCACGCCCCCCCCCTCCCTGCCCACGCCCACGCCCCCCCTCCCTGCCCACGCCCCCCCTCCCTGCCCACGCCCCCCTCCCTGCCCACGCCCCCCCCTGCCCACGCCCCCCCCCTGCCCACGCCCCCCCCTCCCTGCCCACGCCCCCCCCTCCCTGCCCACGCCCCCCCCCTCCCTGCCCACGCCCACGCCCCCCCCTCCCTGCCCACGCCCACGCCCCCCCCACCCTGCCCACGCCCCCCCCACCCTGCCCACGCCCCCCCCCACCTGCCCACGCCCCCCCCCACCCTGCCCACGCCCCCCCCCACCCTGCCCACGCCCCCCCTCCCCCTGCCCACGCCCCCCCCTCCCCCTGCCCACGCCCCCCCCCTCCCTGCCCACGCCCCCCCCCCTCCCTGCCCACGCCCCCCCCCTCCCTGCCCACGCCCCCCCCCTCCCTGCCCAAGCCCCCCCCCCTCCCTGCCCAAGCCCCCCCCCCTCCCTGCCCAAGCCCCCCCCCTCCCTGCCCAAGCCCCCCCCTCCCTGCCCAAGCCCCCCCCCTCCCTGCCCAAGCCCCCCCCCCTCCCTGCCCAAGCCCCCCCCCCTCCCTGCCCAAGCCCCCCCCCCTCCCTGCCCAAGCCCCCCCCCCCTCCCTGCCCAAGCCCCCCCCCCTCCCTGCCCAAGCCCCCCCCCCCCCTCCCTGCCCAAGCCCCCCCCCCCCTCCCTGCCCAAGCCCCCCCCCCCCTCCCTGCCCAAGCCCCCCCCCCCCTCCCTGCCCAAGCCCCCCCCCCCTCCCTGCCCAAGCCCCCCCCCCCTCCCTGCCCAAGCCCCCCCCCCCCCTCCCTGCCCAAGCCCCCCCCCCCCCCTCCCTGCCCAAGCCCCCCCCCCCTCCCTGCCCAAGCCCAAGCCCAAGCCCAAGCCCAAGCCCACACCGTGCCGCGCTGTATCTTTGCCTGTGTGTGAGACCCGTACTTTAATCATCCCCCACTCTCTCCCCAACCCTGGAACAGGAGATCCCGGAGCCCCACGTGGTGACTGTCCTGGAGGAGAAGGAGCTGCCGACAGAAGACAACCTGATTGGCCCCACCTTACCGGAGGCGGAGCCTCCCATGTGGAGGTAAGGGGCGGAGCCCGACTGAGACAGACAGGCTGGTGGGGGCAGGGTCTGGGTGTGGCAGAGGGGCTGGGGGTGTGGCTGGGTCTGGGTGTGGCAGACGGGCTGGGGGTGTGGCGGGGTCTGCGTGTGGCAGACGGGCTGGGGGTGTGGCAGGGTCTGGGTGTAGCAGACGGGCTGGGGGTGTGGCGGGGTCTGGGTGTGGCAGACGGGCTGGGGGTGTGGCAGACGGGCTGGGGGTGTGGCAGACGGGCTGGGGGTGTGGCAGGGTCTGGGTGTAGCAGACGGGCTGGGGGTGTGGCGGGGTCTGCGTGTGGCAGACGGGCTGAGGGTGTGGCGGGGTCTGGGTGTAGCAGACGGGCTGGGGGTGTGGCGGGTGTGGGTGTGGCAGATGGGCTGGGGGTGTGGCGGGGTGTGGGTGTGGCAGATGGGCTGGGGGTGTGGCGGGGTCTGGGTGTGGCAGACGGGCTGGGGGTGTGGCGGGGTCTGGGTGTGGCAGACGGGCTGGGGTGTGGCGGGGTCTGGGTGTGGCAGACGGGCTGGGGGTGTGGCGGGGTCTGGGTGTAGCAGACGGGCTGGGGGTGTGGCGGGGTCTGGGTGTAGCAGACGGGCTGGGGGTGTGGCGGGGTCTGGGTGTGGCAGACGGGCTGGGGGTGTGGCGGGGTCTGCGTGTGGCAGACGGGCTGGGGGTGTTGCGGGGTCTGGGTGTAGCAGACGGGCTGAGGGTGTGGCGGGGTCTGGGTGTGGCAGACGGGCTGAGGGTGTGGCGGGGTCTGGGTGTGGCAGACGGGCTGGGGGTGTGGCGGGGTCTGCGTGTGGCAGACGGGCTGAGGGTGTGGCGGGGTCTGGGTGTGGCAGACGGGCTGGGGGTGTGGCGGGGTCTGCGTGTGGCAGACGGGCTGGGGGTGTGGCGGGGTCTGGGTGTGGCAGACGGGCTGGGGGTGTGGCGGGGTCTGCGTGTGGCAGACGGGCTGGGGGTGTGGCGGGGTCTGGGTGTGGCAGACGGGCTGAGGGTGTGGCGGGTTCTGGGTGTAGCAGACGGGCTGGGGGTGTGGCGGGGTCTGGGTGTGGCAGACGGGCTGGGGGTGTGGCGGGGTCTGGGTGTGGCAGACGGGCTGGGGGGGCGTGCGGGGTCTGGTGTGGCAGACGGGCTGGGGGTGTGGCGGGGTCTGGGTGTGGCAGTCGGGCTGGGGGTGTGGCGGGGTCTGCGTGTGGCAGACGGGCTGGGTGTGTGGCGGGGTCTGGGTGTGGCAGACGGGCTGGGGGTGTGGCGGGGTCTGGGTGTGGCAGACGGGTTGGGGGTGTGGCGGGGTCTGGGTGTGGCAGACGGGCTGGGGGTGTGGCGGGGTCTGCGTGTGGCAGACGGGCTGGGGGTGTGGCGGGGTCTGGGTGTGGCAGACGGGCTGGGGGTGTGGCGGGGTCTGGGTGTGGCAGACGGGCTGGGGGTGTGGCGGGGTCTGGGTGTGGCAGACGGGCTGGGGGTGTGGCGGGGTCTGGGGTGTGGCAGACGGGCTGTGGGTGTGGCGGGGTCTGCGTGTGGCAGACGGGCTGGGGGTGTGGCGGGGTCTGGGTGTGGCAGACGGGCTGGGGGTGTGGCGGGGTCTGCGTGTGGCAGACGGGCTGAGGGTGTGGCGGGGGTCTGCGTGTGGCAGACGGGCTGAGGGTGTGGCGGGGTCTGGGTGTGGCAGACGGGCTGGGGGTGTGGCGGGGTCTGCGTGTGGCAGACGGGCTGAGGGTGTGGCGGGGGTCTGCGTGTGGCAGACGGGCTGAGGGTGTGGCGGGGTCTGCGTGTGGCAGACGGGCTGGGGGTGTGGCGGGGTCTGGGTGTGGCAGACGGGCTGGGGGTGTGGCGGGGTCTGCGTGTGGCAGACGGGCTGAGGGTGTGGCGGGGTCTGGGTGTGGCAGACGGGCTGAGGGTGTGGCGGGGTCTGCGTGTGGCAGACGGGCTGGGGGTGTGGCGGGGTCTGCGTGTGGCAGACGGGCTGAGGGTGTGGCGGGGTCTGGGTGTAGCAGACGGGCTGAGGGTGTGGCGGGGTCTGCGTGTGGCAGACGGGCTGGGGGTGTGGCGGGGTCTGCGTGTGGCAGACGGGCTGAGGGTGTGGCGGGGTCTGGGTGTAGCAGACGGGCTGGGGGTGTGGCAGGGTCTGGGTGTAGCAGACGGGCTGGGGGTGTGGCGGGGTGTGGGTGTAGCAGACGGGCTGGGGGTGTGGCGGGGTGTGGGTGTGGCAGACGGGCTGGGGGTGTGGCGGGGTCTGCGTGTGGCAGACGGGCTGAGGGTGTGGCAGGGTCTGGGTGTAGCAGACGGGCTGAGGGTGTGGCAGGGTCTGGGTGTAGCAGACGGGCTGGGGGTGTGGCGGGGTCTGGGTGTGGCAGACGGGCTGGGGGTGTGGCAGACGGGCTGGGGGTGTGGCAGGGTCTGGGTGTGGCAGACGGGCTGGGGGTGTGGCAGGGTCTGGGTGTAGCAGACGGGCTGGGGGGGGCGTGCGGGGTCTGGGGTGTGGCAGACGGGCTGGGGGTGTGGCGGGGTCTGGGTGTGGCAGACGGTCTGGGGGTGTGGCGGGGTCTGGGTGTGGCAGACGGTCTGGGGGGGCGTGCAGGGTCTGGGTGTGGCAGACGGGCTGGGGGGGCGTTCAGGGTGTGGGTGTGGCAGACGGTCTGGGGGTGTGGCGGGGTCTGGGTGTGGCAGACGGGCTGGGGGTGTGGCGGGGTCTGCGTGTGGCAGACGGGCTGGGGGTGTGGCGGGGTCTGGGTGTGGCAGACGGTCTGGGGGTGTGGCGGGGTCTGCGTGTGGCAGACGGGCTGAGGGTGTGGCGGGGTCTGGGTGTGGCAGACGGGCTGGGGGTGTGGCGGGGTCTGCGTGTGGCAGACGGGCTGAGGGTGTGGCGGGGTCTGGGTGTAGCAGACGGGCTGAGGGTGTGGCGGGGTCTGCGTGTGGCAGACGGGCTGGGGGTGTGGCGGGGTCTGCGTGTGGCAGACGGGCTGAGGGTGTGGCGGGGTCTGGGTGTAGCAGACGGGCTGAGGGTGTGGCGAGGTCTGCGTGTGGCAGACGGGCTGGGGGTGTGGCGGGGTCTGCGTGTGCAGACGGGCTGAGGGTGTGGCGGGGTCTGGGTGTAGCAGACGGGCTGGGGGTGTGGCAGGGTCTGGGTGTAGCAGACGGGCTGGGGGTGTGGCGGGGTGTGGGTGTAGCAGACGGGCTGGGGGTGTGGCGGGGTGTGGGTGTGGCAGACGGGCTGGGGGTGTGGCGGGGTCTGCGTGTGGCAGACGGGCAGAGGGTGTGGCGGGGGTCTGGGTGTGGCAGACGGGCTGAGGGTGTGGCGGGGTCTGGGTGTAGCAGACGGGCTGGGGGTGTGGCGGGGTCTGGGTGTGGCAGACGGGCTGGGGGTGTGGCGGGGGTCTGGGTGTGGCAGACGGGCTGGGGGTGTGGCAGGGTCTGGGTGTGGCAGACGGGCTGGGGGTGTGGCAGGGTCTGGGTGTAGCAGACGGGCTGGGGGGGCGTGCAGGGTGTGGGTTTGGCAGACGGGCTGGGGGTGTGGCGGGGTCTGGGTGTAGCATACGGGCTGGGGGTGTGGCGGGGTCTGGGTGTGGCAGAAGGGCTGGGGGTGTGGCGGGGGTCTGGGTGTAGCAGACGGGCTGGGGGTGTGGCGGGGTCTGGGTGTGGCAGACGGGCTGGGGGTGTGGCGGGGTCTGGGTGTGGCAGACGGGCTGGGGGTGTGGCGGAGTCTGCGTGTGGCAGACGGGCTGGGGGTGTGGCGGGGTCTGGGTGTGGCAGACGGGCTGGGGGTGTGGCGGGGTCTGGGTGTGGCAGACGGTCTGGGGGTGTGGCGGGGTCTGGGTGTGGCAGACGGTCTGGGGGGGCGTGCAGGGTCTGGGTGTGGCAGACGGGCTGGGGGTGTGGCGGGGTCTGGGTGTGGCAGACGGTCTGGGGGTGTGGCGGGGTCTGGGTGTGGCAGACGGTCTGGGGGGGCGTGCAGGGTGTGGGTTTGGCCTATTGCTGCTGTTGTGTCGAATGGTTGTACCCTCCTCATCCCTTCATCCTGTTGCCCCGATCGATGTCCAATGCTCCCTGGGTTCAAGAGGGAGGAAAGGAGGGAATCATCCAGGGCTCCTGTCCTTATTGCTGTCGGATGCTCCCTCAGACAAGGTTCTGTCTCTTTGCCCAGGTTGGTGAGGTGGTCCCTGAAGACAAGAAGAGAAACAAACAGGAGAGGACAAAGCGTTGTATCCGGACGGCAGCAGGCATATCATGGGAGGATCCAAGCCTGTTGGAATGGGAACATGGTGAGCCCACGGTCCGGTCGCAGTCCTGATGTTGCTTGCTGATCCCTGATTTCCGGGCTCCTGCACAAACACATGGGAGCTCCTGGATACAGCAGGCAGCGCCCCTCTCTCTGGGTTTGCAGCTCCTGTCTTGAGCTCCCCCTGGGACTCGCTGACCCCAGCAAGAGTGCGTCAGTCAATGCTGGGTGAATACTGTCCACAGTCAGGCAGTGAGCAGGCCAGGAGCTCTCCAGCCTACCCACACTCTCACACTCCATGTGCAGTTTATCTCCTTGAGTGAATGCCCAGACATAATGGAAGCATCCAGATCAGGCTGCGTTTCTGTCTTCAAATATGGGTGTGAGCGAGTGTGCACGGGTGTGCGTGGGAGTGGGTGAGTGTGCGCTCATGGTGGGAGTGAGCAAGGTATGCACTGATGCTTGTCTCAGACAGGGTTCACGTTTGTGTCAGTGTGTGTGTGCGAGCGAGTGCATGCAAACGTGTGTGCTGGTTTGAGCAAGTGAGTGTGCATGTGTGCTCTGGTGTGTGCGAGCCACTCTCAGGTGTGTGCGTGTACGTGCGAGTTTGCACAAGTGTGTGTGTGTGTGTGTGTCTGTGCACGTGAGTGAGGGAATGAGCATGCGCCCGTGTGTGCCTCAGTGAGCGCGTACTTCTGTCTGTGCGCAAGGAAGTGTGTAAGTTTTGGTCAGATCCGTCTTAGTCTGGGACCTGGTCCTGTGTGTGTGTGTGTGTATCTGAATGGATTGCTGAGGTCCCTGACCTTGTATCTCAGTTCGCCCGATGATAAAGGAATAAACTGGCTTTGAGAGTATTCAGCACCCAGTTACGAATCACCACTTGGTGCTGGGAACACCCTGGGGGTAGCCATTGACCAGAAACTCAATTGGGACCCACCACAGAAACACAGCGGCTGGGAATCCCACAATCCCACAGCGAGTAACTCCCTCCTGACCCCCCCCCCCCCCCCCCAAAACCTGTCCCACCGTTGACAAGGCACAAGGCAGGAGGGGGGTGGAATACTCCCCACTTGCCCCTGGATGGGGGCAGCTCCAACAACACTCGCGAAGCTCGACACCATCCAGGACAGAGCAGCCCCCGCTCGATCGGCCCCACATTCACAAACATCCCACTCCCTCCCCCCACCGACGCTCAGCCGCAGCAGTGTGTACCATCCACAAGATGCTCTGCAGAACCTCACCAAGGCCCCTCAAGCAGCACCTTCCAAACCCACGGCCACTTCCGTCAGGAAGGACAAGGGGCAGCAGGTACATGGGAACACGAGTCCCTGCAAGTTCCCCTGACCAGGGAAATATATCCCTGTTCCTTCAGTGTCGCAGGGTCGGAATCTGGGAATTCCCTCCCTAAGGGGTATTTCTGGGCCAGCAGCACAGCCCCTGCTGTCCGTACGGTGACAGGAGCAGCCCCACATGTTGCCTGTTAGGACTCTTGCCCTGTTGACTGCAACCACGGTTGAAACGGCCGCTTTCCCCTTCCAGATGACTTCCGAATCTTCTGTGGGGATCTGGGAAACGAGGTGAATGATGATATTCTGGCGCGGGCCTTCGGCAAATACCAGTCCTTCCTAAAGGCCAAAGTCATCCGTGACAAACGCACCGGCAAGACCAAGGGATACGGCTTTGTCAGCTTTAAGGACCCCAATGACTACGTGCGGGCAATGAGGGAGATGAACGGTGAGACACCCTTCTACACTCGCCGAGAGCTGCGAGAAATCCAAACCGACCATCATGGAAATGTGGTTTATATAGACAATTACACATACCCGGGAGGGAGTTACAGACTGGAATCTGATCGAGGGCGTTCGGGGGGGGGTTATGTACAGAATAACAGATACCTCCCAGGGAGGGAGTTACAGACTGGAATCTGATCGAGGGGGTTCGGGGGGTTTATATACAGAACAACAGATACCCCCCTGGGTAGGGAGTTACAGACTGGAATCTGATCGAGGGGGTTCGGGGGGTTTATATACAGAATATCAGATACCCCCCGAGGAGGGAGTTACAGACTGGAATCTGATCGAAGGGGTTTGGGGGGGTTTATATACAGAATAACATATAACCCCCAGGAGGGAGTTACAGACTGGAATCTGAGCGAGGGGTTCGGGGGGGGGGAGGGTGAGGTTTATATACAGAATAACAGATACCCCGGGAGGGAGTTCCAGACTGGAATCTGATCGAGGGGTTCGGGGTGGTTTATATACAGAATAACAGATACCCCGGGAGGGAGTTACAGACTGGAATCTGATTGAGGGGGTTCGGGTTCTCGCTCCCTGACCTGATCCTTGTCCCTACAGGGAAATACGTGGGAAGCCGGCCCATTAAATTGCGGAAGAGCATGTGGCGGGACCGGAATCTGGACGTGGTGAGGAAGAAGCAGAAGGAGAAGAAAAAGCTGGGACTGCGGTGAGCGACCGTGGGGGGCGGCGCAGAACCTTCACGTTCTCTCCAGCACCTCCAACCACACCCACCCCCGCCCCCTCAACGTGGTGCTACCAGGAGCGGGCTGTTGGCTGGGGCTGAGATGTCGGGGTCTCTGTTTTCCCCCCCCTCCCAGCGTTGTGTATAAATGCTGACACCCCCACTTTCCGTCCCCACTCCCTCCCTGCCAACCCCTCGCACAGCATTTCCCGATGGAAGTCGGTGGGCAGTGCCGTGCAGATCAGCTGCCGGACATGCAGGCTGGACTGGTGTAACAGGATGTTTGTGACTGCAGACATTTCTCGTTTTCTGAATTGACACATACACTTACACACACTCATTTTCACAGAAGCTCTCATGGCTGGTTGATCAGCAATAGATGGTTTTATTTCAGTTTCTTGCGGCCTCTTCCTTTGCCTCCTAATCTGACCATTGGTCTGAGGACGTGTTGGGTTTCTTTTAAAGTTGATATCAGCATCGATCAGACAACACACTGACAAGAGAATGGTTTGTTTAATTTGCTTTATCATGGCATCTGTTCCTGAGTACAGTGCAAAGCTATGTTTTGCAAGCAGTGTGGGCAAATCACATCGAACGAAGCCTTACGGATATGAAGGGCGATACAACAGATTGAGGCCACCAATCTGCACAGAAGGTATACCAAAAGCTTGAGTAACATTAGAAGGTGGGGATGGAGTGGGGAGAGAGAGAGATTCGGTAGGGGTGGGGGGGAACGGGGCAGAGAGATCGAGGGGGCGCGGGGCGGGGGAGAGAGAGTTGGGGGGGTGGGATGGGGGGGGTAGAGAGAGGTTGAGGGTGCGGCAGGGCAGGGAGAAAGAGAGATTGTGGGGGGGTGGGGCGGGGACAGGGAGAGATTGTGGGGTGGGAGAGAGATTGGGATGTGGGGTGGGGTTAGAGAGAGATTGGGGGGCAGGGAGACAGAGATTGTGGGGGGGGTGGGGCAGGGAGAGAGAGATTGGGGGGGTGGTAGGGCAGGGAGAGAGAGATTGGGGGGGTGGTAGGGCAAGGAGAGAGAGAGATTGTGGGGGGGGCAGGGAGAGAGAGATTGGGGGGTGGGGTTAGAGAGAGAGATTGTGGGGGGGCGGGGAGAGAGAGGTTGGGGGGGTGTGGTGGGGCAGGCAGGGAGGGAGAGAGAGAGATTGTGGGGGGGAGCAGGGAGAGAGAGATTGGGGGGTCGTGGGGTTAGAGAGATTGTGGGGGGGTGGGGAGAGAGAGAGATTGGAGGGGTGGTGGGGTTAGAGAGAGAGAGAGATTGTGGGGGGGAGGGGAGAGAGAGAGATTGGAGGGGTGGTGGGGTTAGCGAGAGAGAGAGAGAGAGATTGTGGGGGGGAGGGGAGAGAGAGAGAGATTGAGGGGGCACGTGGCGGGGGAGAGAGTGTTGGGGGGTGGGGTGAGGGGTAGAGAGAGATTGAGGGCGTGGCAGGGCAGGGAGAAAGAGAGATTGTGGGGGGGGCGGGCAGAGAGAGAGAGAGATTGTGGGGGGTGCGGGGAGAGAGATTGGGGGGTTGGGGTTAGAGAGAGATAGTGGGGATGGGGAGAGAGAGATTGGGGGGTGTGGTGGGGCAGGCAGGGAGGGAGAGAGAGAGATTGTGGGGGGTGCGGGGAGAGAGATTGGGGGGTTGGGGTTAGAGAGAGATTGTGGGGGGGTGGGGAGAGAGAGATTGGGGGGTGTGGTGGGGCAGAGAGAGAGAGAGATTGTGGGGGCGCGGGGCGGGGAGAAAGAGAGATTGTGGAGGTGTGGGGCGGGGACAGGGAGAGATTCTGGGGGGGCAGGAAGAGAGATTGTGGGGTGGGGAGAGAGATTGGGGTGTGGGGTGGGGTTAGAGAGAAATTGTGGGGGGGCGGGGAGAGAGAGATTGGGGGGAGTGGTGGGGCAGGGAGAGAGAGAGAGATTGTGGGGGGAGCGGGGAGAGAGATTGGAGGAGTGGTGGGGTTAGAGAGAGAGATTGTGTGGGGGCAGGAGAGAGGGATTGGGGGGTGGTGGGGCAGGGAGGGAGAGAGAGAGATTATGGGGGGGTGGGGTTAGAGAGATTGTGGGGTGTGGGGTTAGAGAGAGAGATTGGGTGGGGGTGGTGGGGTTAGAGAGAGAGATTGGGTGGGGGTGGTGGGGTTAGAGAGAGAGATTGGGTGGGGGTGGTGGGGTTAGAGAGAGAGATTGTGGGGGGTGGTGGGGTTAGAGAGAGAGATTGGGTGGGGGTGGTGGGGTTAGAGAGAGAGATTGTGGGGGGTGGTGGGGTTAGAGAGAGAGATTGTCGGGGTGCGGGGAGAGAGAGATTGGAGGGGTGGTGGGGTTAGAGAGAGAGATTGTGGGGGGGGTCGGGGAGAGAGATTGGGGGCTGGTGGCGTTAGAGAGAGAGATTGTGGGGGGGGGTCGGGGAGAGAGAGAGATTGTGGGGGGGCAGGTCAGGGGGAGATTTAATCAATATTCAATGTGAACTTTGAGAAGTTCATTCAGCAATGGTACATCAGCCCAGAGCAAATTAGCTCATAGCCCTCCAGTCTATCTCACCCGCACCCCCCACACCCTCACCTCTCTGTCTCCCCTGCCCTTTCTCTCTCTCCCTCTCCTCCCCCCCACCCACCTGTGCCCCCTCGTCTCTCTTTCACCTGCCCTCTCCCTCTCTGTGCCCTCTCCCCATCCCCCCACCCACTCTCCACATGTGCCCCCTGCCAATCTTGCCCTCCCCCCTTCCCCCTCCTCTCCCTGTCTCCCCATCCTCTCTGCCTTCTGTGTCCCTCTCTCTCTTCCCCCCCACTCTCTCCATCCCTCCTTCCTCTTCGCCTATCCCCCCCCCATCCCCCTACTCTCCAAATGTGCCTGCAGTCACTCTCTTCCCCCATGTCCACTCTTTCTCCTTCAACCCTCCCACGTTTCCCCCCCACCCCCGCTCCCCCTGCATCTCCTCTCCCTTCCCTGTTCCCCCATTCCCCTGCCTGTCTCCCTCTGCCCCTTCCCATACAGTCAGTGTCAGCTGGAGGGTTATGTTCGGTTCTGGGCCCTTGCTCTTTCGGAAGGACGGGAAGCCTTCAGAGAGGATGCGGAAAAGATTCACGAGAATGGTCCCAGGGATGATTGGAGAGATCGAAGAGACTGGGAGTGTCCTCCTTGGAGAAGAGAAGGATGCGAGGGAGATTTGATCGAGGGGCTCAGAACCTCTGGACAGAGGAGGGAGTTTGCAGAGAACGATCAGGAACTGGAGGGTGAGGGATTGGAACCATCAGTAAAAGAGACTGAGACATGAGGAGATTTGATGTGATGTCTCCTCTATATCTCATCATCCCTGCTGGTTACTGAGGGTGGAGGTGAATGTATGCTTAGAACTGTCTGTCCTGTGTACTGTCTCTCTGTTCCTGCTCAAGCATGTCACAGCAAACAACAGACTGAGACAGACTGTCTGTGCACACAGCACGCTGATCTCTCACTCACGCAGACACCAGGTAAACATGAGGTTACTAAAGCCTGGCTAAACATCCATCATCAGATACAGGCTCGATGCAGACTAAATCTCCCTCTACACAGTTTCCCCCTCCAGCAAAGAGTCCCCAGGACAGGGATAGCATGGGGTTAGATATATTGGAAAGCTTCCTCTACACTGTTCCCCATCAGACAGACCCCGGGGAAAGGGACAGCACAGGGTTAGATACAGAGTAAAGCTCCCTCTACACTGTCCCCCATCAAAAACTCCCAGGGACAGAGATAGCTCGAGGTTAGATACAGAGTAAAGCTCTCTCTACACTGTTCCCCATCAAACAGACCCCAGGGACAGCAAGGGGTTCGATACAGAGTAAAGCTCCCTCCACACTGTCCCCATCCAACACTCCCAGGACAGGGACAGCACAGGGTTAGATACAGAGTAAAGCTCTCTCTACACTTCCCCATCAAACAGATCCCAGGGACAGCAAGGGGTTCGATACAGAGTAAAGCTCCCTCTACACTGTTCCCCATCAAACAGACCCCAGGGTCAGCACGGGGTTCAATACAGAGTAAAGCTCTCTCTACACTGTCCCCATCCAACACTCCCAGGACAGGGACAGCACGGGGTTAGGTACAGAGTAAAGCTCCTCCTACAGATTCCAAACTAAACATTACAGGACACCCAGGAAAGGATGGGGGTTCAGTCAGAAAATCCATCTGTGGGTTTCCATGAAGCTTCGCTGATAATGTCAGTGTTGAACATACACATCCCATCCCAGAATTGGGGGCCAAAATCTCACCAGTGAGAGGCTCTCTCTGTGTGTGTGTGTGTGTGTGTGTGAGAGAGAAAGCCCGTACCCCAGTGAGAGAGAGACAGAGACTTTGTGTGTGTGAGAGAAAGCCCGTACCCCAGTGAGAGGCAGAGAGAGAGAGAGCCCGTACCCCAGTGAGAGGTAGAGTGTGTGAGAGAGAGAGAGAGACTGTGTGTGTGTGAGAGAGCCCATACCCCAGTGAGACGCAGTGTGTGAGAGAGAGAGAGAGCCCGTACCCCAGTGAGAAGCAGTGTGTGTGTGAGAGAGAGAGAGAGCCCGTACCCCAGTGAGAGGCTGTGTGTATGTGAGAGAGAGAGAGAGAGCCTATACCCCAGTGAGAAGCTGTGTGTGTGTGTGTGTGAGAGAGAGAGAGAGAGCCGTACCTCAGTGAGAGGCCGTGTGTGTGTGTTTGTGTGTGTGAGAGAGAGAGCCCGTACCCCAGTGATAAGCAGTGTGTGAGAGAGAGAGAGAGCCCGTACCCCAGTGATAAGCAGTGTGTGTGTGAGAGGGAGAGCCCGTACCCCAGTCAGAGGCAGTGTGTGTGTGTGTGTGTGTGTGAGAGAGAGTCCGTACCCCAGTGAGAAGCAGTGAAAGAGAGAGAGAGAGCCTATACCCCAGTGAGAAGCATTGTGTGTGTGTGAGAGAGAGCCTGTACCCCAGAGAGAGGCTGTGTGTGTGTGTGAGACCCCGTACCTCAGTGAGAGGCAGTGTGTGTGTGTGAGACAGAGAGAGAGAGAGAGCCCATACCCCATTGAGAAGCAGTGTGTGTGAGAGAGAGAGCCCGTACCCCAGTGAGAGGCTGTGTGTGTGTGTGTGAGAGAGAGAGAGCCCGTACCCCAGTGAGAGGCTGTATATGTGTGTGTGTGTGAGAGAGAGCCCGTACCCCAGTGAGAGGCTGTATATGTGTGTGTGTGTGAGAGAGAGAGCCCATACCCCAGTGATAAGCAGTGTGAGAGAGGGAGAGAGCCCGTACCCCAGTGAGAAGCAGTGTGAGAGAGGGAGAGAGCCCGTACCCCAGTGAGAAGCAGTGTGAGGGAGGGAGAGAGCCCATACCCCAGTGATAAGCAGTGTGTGAGAGAGAGAGAGCCCGTACCCCAGTGAGAAGCAGTGAAGAGAGAGACAGAGCCTATACCCCAGTGAGAAGCAGTGTGTGTGTGTGTGTGTGTGTGTGTGAGAGAGAGCCCATACCCCAGTGAGAGGCTGTATGTGTGTGAGACAGAGAGAGAGAGCGCCCGTACCCCAGTGAGAGGCAGTGTGTGTGTGTGAGTGAGAGAGAGAGCCCGTACCCCAGTGAGAGGCTGTGTGTGTGTGTGAGAGCCCGTACCCCAGTGAGAAGCAGTGTCTGTGTGTGTGTGTGTGAGAGAGACAGCCCGTACCCCAGTGAGAGGCTGTGTGTGTGTGTGTGTGAGAGCCCGTACCCCAGTGAGAAGCAGTGTCTGTGTGTGTGTGTGTGAGAGAGAGAGCCCATACTCCAGTGAGAAGCAGTGAGAGAGAGAGAGAGCCGAAACCCCAGTGAGAAGCTGTGTGTGTGTGTGAGAGAGGGAGAGCCCGTACCCCAGTGAGAGGCAGTGTGCGTGTGTGTGTGTGAGAGAGAGAAAGTCTACCCCAGGAGAAGCAATGAAAGAGAGAGAGAGCCTGTACCCCAGTGAGAAGCAGTGTGTGTGTGTGTGAGAGAGAGCCCTTACCTCAGAGAGAGGCTGTGTGTGTGTGAGAGAGAGAGAGAGCGCCCGTACCCCAGTGAGAGGCAGTGTGTGTGTGTGAGACAGAGACCCCGTACCCCAGTGAGAAGCAGTGTGAGAGAGAGAGAGCCCATACTCCAGTGAGAAGCAGTGAGAGAGAGAGCCTATACCCCAGTGAGAAGCTGTGTGTGTGTGTGTGTGAGAGAGAGAGCCCGTACCCCAGTGAGAGGCTGTGTGTGTGAGAGAGAGAGCCCGTACCCCAGTGAGGGGCTGTGTGTGTGAGAGAGAGAGCCCGTACCCCAGTGAGAGGCTGTGTGTGTGTGTGAGAGAAAGAGCCCGTACCCCAGTGAGAGGCAGAGTGCGTGTATGTATGAGAGAGAGAGCCCGTACCCCAGTGATAAGCAGTGTGAGAGAGAGAGAGAGCCCGTACCCCAGTGATAAGCAGTGTGTGAGAGAGAGAGACCCCGTACCCCAGTGAGAGGCTGTATATGTGTGTGTGTGTGAGAGAGAGAGCCCATACCCCAGTGATAAGCAGTGTGTGAGAGAGAGAGAGAGCCCGTACCCCAGTGATAAGCAGTGTGTGAGAGAGAGAGACCCCGTACCCCAGTGATAAGCAGTGTGTGTGTGTGTGAGAGGGAGAGCCCGTACCCCAGTGAGAGGCAGAGTGCGTGTATGTATGAGAGAGAGAGCCAATACCCTAGTGATAAGCAGTGTGAGAGAGGGAGAGCCCGTACCCCAGTGAGAGGCAGTGTGCGTGTGTGTGTGAGAGAGAGAGAGAGCGCGCCCGTACCCCAGTGAGAGGCAGTGTGTGTGTGTGTATGTGAGAGAGAGAGAGAGAGCCCATACCCCAGTGAGAGGCAGTGTGCGTGTGTGTGTGAGAGAGAGAGCCTTTACCCCAGTGAGAGGCAGTGTGCGTGTGTGTGTGAGAGAGAGAGCCTTTACCCCAGTGAGAGGCAGTGTGCGTGTGTGTGAGAGAGAGAGCCCGTACCCCAGTGAGAGGCTGTGTGTGTGTGTGTGCGAGAGAGAGAGCCCGTACCCCAGTGAGAGGCTGTGTGTGTGTGTGTGTGTGTGTGTGTGTGTGTGTGAGTGTGTGAGAGAGAGCCCGTACCCCAGTGAGAAGCAGTGTGTGTGTGTGAGAGAGAGAACTCGTACCCCAGTGAGAGGCAGTGTGTGTGTGTGAGAGAGAGAACTCGTACCCCAGTGAGAGGCAGAGTGCGTGTATGTATGAGAGAGAGAGCCAATACCCCAGTGATAAGCAGTGTGAGAGAGGGAGAGCCCGTACCCCAGTGAGAGGCTGTGTGTGTGTGTGTGTGTGTGTGTGTGTGTGTGTGAGAGAGCCCGTACCCCAGTGAGAGGCAGTGTGTGTGTGTGTGAGAGAGAGAACCCGTACCTCAGTGAGAGGCAGAGTGGGTGTATGTATGAGGGAGAGAGCTAATACCCCAGTGATAAGCAGTGTGTGAGAGAGGGAGAGCCCGTACCCCAGTGAGAGGCAGTGTGTGTGTGTGAGGCAGAGAGAGAGAGAGAGCCCGTACCCCATTGAGAAGCAGTGTGTGTGAGAGAGAGAGCCCGTACCCCAGTGAGAGGCTGTATATGTGTGTGTGTGTGTGAGAGAGAGCCCGTACCCCAGTGAGAGGCTGTATATGTGTGTGTGTGTGTGAGAGAGCGCCCGTACCCCAGTGAGAGGCTGTATATGTGTGTGTGTGTGAGAGAGAGAGCCCGTACCCCAGTGAGAGGCTGTATATGTGTGTGTGTGTGTGAGAGAGAGCCCGTACCCCAGTGAGAGGCTGTATATGTGTGTGTGTGTGAGAGAGAGAGCCCATACCCCAGTGATAAGCAGTGTGTGAGAGAGAGAGAGCCCGTACCCCAGTGATAAGCAGTGTGTGAGAGAGAGAGAGCCCGTACCCCAGTGATAAGCAGTGTGTGTGAGAGGGAGAGAGTCCATACCCCAGTGAGAAGCAGTGAAAGAGAGAGACAGAGCCTATACCCCAGTGAGAAGCAGTGTGTGTGTGTGTGTGAGAGAGAGCCCATACCCCAGTGAGAGGCTGTATGTGTGTGAGACAGAGAGAGAGAGCGCCCGTACCCCAGTGAGAGGCAGTGTGTGTGTGTGAGTGAGAGAGAGAGCCCGTACCCCAGTGAGAGGCTGTGTGTGTGTGTGAGAGCCCGTACCCCAGTGAGAGAGAGAGCCCGTACCCCAGTGAGAAGCAGAGTGCGTGTATGTATGAGAGAGAGAGCCAATACCCCAGTGATAAGCAGTGTGAGAGAGGGAGAGCCCGTACCCCAGTGAGAGGCTGTGTGTGTGTGTGTGTGTGTGTGTGTGTGTGAGAGAGCCCGTACCCCAGTGAGAGGCAGTGTGTGTGTGTGTGAGAGAGAGAACCCGTACCTCAGTGAGAGGCAGAGTGGGTGTATGTATGAGGGAGAGAGCTAATACCCCAGTGATAAGCAGTGTGTGAGAGAGGGAGAGCCCGTACCCCAGTGAGAGGCAGTGTGTGTGTGTGAGGCAGAGAGAGAGAGAGAGCCCGTACCCCATTGAGAAGCAGTGTGTGTGAGAGAGAGAGCCCGTACCCCAGTGAGAGGCTGTATATGTGTGTGTGTGTGTGAGAGAGAGCCCGTACCCCAGTGAGAGGCTGTATATGTGTGTGTGTGTGTGAGAGAGAGCCCGTACCCCAGTGAGAGGCTGTATATGTGTGTGTGTGTGAGAGAGAGAGCCCGTACCCCAGTGAGAGGCTGTATATGTGTGTGTGTGTGTGAGAGAGAGCCCGTACCCCAGTGAGAGGCTGTATATGTGTGTGTGTGTGAGAGAGAGAGCCCATACCCCAGTGATAAGCAGTGTGTGAGAGAGAGAGAGCCCGTACCCCAGTGATAAGCAGTGTGTGAGAGAGAGAGAGCCCGTACCCCAGTGATAAGCAGTGTGTGTGAGAGGGAGAGAGTCCATACCCCAGTGAGAAGCAGTGAAAGAGAGAGACAGAGCCTATACCCCAGTGAGAAGCAGTGTGTGTGTGTGTGTGAGAGAGAGCCCATACCCCAGTGAGAGGCTGTATGTGTGTGAGACAGAGAGAGAGAGCGCCCGTACCCCAGTGAGAGGCAGTGTGTGTGTGTGAGTGAGAGAGAGAGCCCGTACCCCAGTGAGAGGCTGTGTGTGTGTGTGAGAGCCCGTACCCCAGTGAGAGAGAGAGCCCGTACCCCAGTGAGAAGCAGTGTCTGTGTGTGTGTGTGTGTGAGAGAGAGAGCCCGTACCCCAGTGAGAGGCAGTGTGTGAGAGAGAGAGAGAGAGAGAGAGAGCCCATACTCCAGTGAGAAGCAGTGAGAGAGAGAGAGAGAGCCGAAACCCCAGTGAGAAGCTGTGTGTGTGTGTGTGTGTGAGAGAGAGAGAGAGCCCGTACACCAGTGAGAGGCCGTGTTTGTGTGTGTGAGAGAGAGAGAGAGCCCGTACCCCAGTGAGAGGCAGAGTGCGTGTATGTGTGAGAGAGAGAGCCCGTACGCCAGTGATAAGCAGTGTGAGAGAGGGAGAGAGCCCATACCCCAGTGATAAGCAGTGTGTGAGAGAGAGAGAGCCCGTACCCCAGTGATAAGCAGTGTGTGTGTGTGTGAGAGGGAGAGCCCGTACCCCAGTGAGAGGCAGTGTGCGTGTGTGTGTGTGAGAGAGAGAGAGTCTGTACCCCAGGAGAAGCAGTGAAAGAGAGAGAGAGCCTGTACCCCAGTGAGAAGCAGTGTGTGTGTGTGAGAGAGAGACCCCGTACCCCAGTGAGAAGCAGTGAGAGAGAGAGAGCCCATACTCCAGTGAGAAGCAGTGAGAGAGAGAGCCTATACCCCAGTGAGAAGCAGTGAGAGAGAGAGCCTATACCCCAGTGAGAAGCTGTGTGTGTGTGTGTGAGTGAGAGAGAGAGCCCGTACCCCAGTGAGGGGCTGTGTGTGAGAGAGAGAGAGCCCGTACCCCAGTGAGAGGCTGTGTGTGTGTGTGAGAGAGAGTGAGCCCGTACCCCAGTGAGAGGCAGAGTGCGTGTATGTATGAGAGAGAGAGCCCGTACCCCAGTGATAAGCAGTGTGAGAGAGGGAGAGAGCCCATACCCCAGTGATAAGCAGTGTGTGAGAGAGAGAGAGCCCGTACCCCAGTGATAAGCAGTGTGTGTGTGTGTGAGAGGGAGAGGCCGTACCCCAGTGAGAGGCAGAGTGCGTGTATGTATGAGAGAGAGAGCCAATACCCCAGTGATAAGCAGTGTGAGAGAGGGAGAGCCCGTACCCCAGTGAGAGGCAGTGTGTGTGTGTATGTGTGTGTGTGTGTGTGTGTGTGTGTGAGAGAGCCCGTACCCCAGTGAGAGGCAGTGTGTGTGTGTGTGAGAGAGAGAACCCGTACCTCAGTGAGAGGCAGAGTGGGTGTATGTATGAGAGAGAGAGCTAATACCCCAGTGATAAGCAGTGTGTGAGAGAGGGAGAGCCCGTACCCCAGTGAGAGGCAGTGTGTGTGTGTGAGGCAGAGAGAGAGAGAGAGCCCGTACCCCATTGAGAAGCAGTGTGTGTGAGAGAGAGAGCCCGTACCCCAGTGAGAGGCTGTATATGTGTGTGTGTGTGTGAGAGAGAGCCCGTACCCCAGTGAGAGGCTGTATATGTGTGTGTGTGTGTGAGAGAGAGCCCGTACCCCAGTGAGAGGCTGTATATGTGTGTGTGTGTGAGAGAGAGAGCCCGTACCCCAGTGATAAGCAGTGTGTGAGAGAGAGAGAGCCCGTACCCCAGTGATAAGCAGTGTGTGTGAGAGGGAGAGAGTCCGTACCCCAGTGAGAAGCAGTGAAAGAGAGAGACAGAGCCTATACCCCAGTGAGAAGCAGTGTGTGTGTGTGTGTGAGAGAGAGCCCATACCCCAGTGAGAGGCTGTATGTGTGTGAGACAGAGAGAGAGAGCGCCCGTACCCCAGTGAGAGGCAGTGTGTGTGTGTGTGAGACAGAGACACCGTACCCCAGTGAGAGGCAGTGTGTGTGTGTGAGTGAGAGAGAGAGCCCGTACCCCAGTGAGAGGCTGTGTGTGTGTGTGTGAGAGCCCGTACCCCAGTGAGAGAGAGAGCCCGTACCCCAGTGAGAAGCAGTGTCTGTGTGTGTGTGTGTGTGAGAGAGAGAGCCCGTACCCCAGTGAGAGGCAGTGTGTGAGAGAGAGAGCGAGAGAGAGCCCATACTCCAGTGAGAAGCAGTGTGTGTGAGAGAGAGAGCCGAAACCCCAGTGAGAAGCTGTGTGTGTGTGTGTGAGAGAGAGAGAGAGCCCGTACACCAGTGAGAGGCCGTGTTTGTGTGTGTGAGAGAGAGAGAGAGCCCGTACCCCAGTGAGAGGCAGAGTGCGTGTATGTGTGAGAGAGAGAGGGAGAGAGCCCATACCCCAGTGATAAGCAGTGTGTGAGAGAGAGAGAGCCCGTACCCCAGTGATAAGCTGTGTGTGTGTGTGTGAGAGGGAGAGCCCGTACCCCAGTGAGAGGCAGTGTGCGTGTGTGTGTGTGAGAGAGAGAGAGTCTGTACCCCAGGAGAAGCAGTGAAAGAGAGAGAGAGCCTGTACCCCAGTGAGAAGCAGTGTGTGTGTGTGAGAGAGAGACCCCGTACCCCAGTGAGAAGCAGTGTGTGAGAGAGAGAGAGCCCATACTCCAGTGAGAAGCAGTGAGAGAGAGAGCCTATACCCCAGTGAGAAGCTGTGTGTGTGTGTGAGTGAGAGAGAGAGCCCGTACCCCAGTGAGGGGCTGTGTGTGTGAGAGAGAGAGCCCGTACCCCAGTGAGAGGCTGTGTGTGTGTATGTATGAGAGAGAGAGCCCGTACCCCAGTGATAAGCAGTGTGAGAGAGGGAGAGAGCCCATACCCCAGTGATAAGCAGTGTGTGAGAGAGAGAGAGCCCGTACCCCAGTGATAAGCAGTGTGTGTGTGTGTGAGAGGGAGAGCCCGTACCCCAGTGAGAGGCAGAGTGCGTGTATGTATGAGAGAGAGAGCCAATACCCCAGTGATAAGCAGTGTGAGAGAGGGAGAGCCCGTACCCCAGTGAGAGGCAGTGTGTGTATGTGAGAGAGAGAGAGAGAGAGAGAGAGCCTGTACCCCAGTGAGAGGCAGTGTGCGTGTGTGTGTGAGAGAGAGAGCCCGTACCCCAGTGAGAGGCAGTGTGTGTGTGTGTATGTGAGAGAGAGAGAGAGAGAGAGAGCCCGTACCCCAGTGAGAGGCTGTGTGTGTGTGTGAGAGAGAGAGAGAGCCCGTACCCCAGTGAGAGGCAGTGTGTGTGTGTGAGAGAGAGAACTCGTACCCCAGTGAGAG
>NW_026728454.1:35000-52487 GCF_030684315.1 Stegostoma tigrinum
ATACCCCAGTGAGAAGCTGTGTGTGTGTGTGTGAGAGAGAGAGCCCGTACCCCAGTGAGAGGCTGTGTGTGTGAGAGAGAGAGCCCGTACCCCAGTGAGGGTCTGTGTGTGTGAGAGAGAGAGCCCGTACCCCAGTGAGAGGCTGTGTGTGTGTGTGAGAGAGAGAGCCCGTACCCCAGTGAGAGGCAGAGTGCATGTATGTATGAGAGAGAGAGCCCGTACCCCAGTGATAAGCAGTGTGAGAGAGGGAGAGAGCCCGTACCCCAGTGATAAGCAGTGTGTGTGTGTGTGTGAGAGGGAGAGGCCGTACCCCAGTGAGAGGCAGAGTGCGTGTATGTATGAGAGAGAGAGCCAATACCCCAGTGATAAGCAGTGTGAGAGAGGGAGAGCCCGTACCCCAGTGAGAGGCAGTGTGTGTGTATGTGTGTGAGAGAGAGAGAGAGCGCGCCCGTACCCCAGTGAGAGGCAGTGTGTGTGTGTGGACGTGAGAGAGAGAGAGCCTTTACCCCAGTGAGAGGCAGTGTGCGTGTGTGTGTGAGAGAGAGAGCCCGTACCCCAGTGAGAGGCAGTGTGTGTGTGTGTATGTGTGTGTGTGTGTGTGTGAGAGAGTGAGAGAGAGAGAGAGCCCGTACCCCAGTGAGAGGCAGTGTGTGTGTGTGAGAGAGAGAACTCGTACCCCAGTGAGAGGCAGAGTGCGTGTATGTATGAGAGAGAGAGCCAATACCCCAGTGATAAGCAGTGTGAGAGAGGGAGAGCCCGTACCCCAGTGAGAGGCAGTGTGTGTGTGTGAGAGAGAGAACCCGTACCTCAGTGAGAGGCAGAGTGTGTGTATGTATGAGAGAGAGCCAATACCCCAGTGATAAGCAGTGTGTGAGAGAGGGAGAGCCCGTACCCCAGTGAGAGGCAGTGTGTGTGTGTGAGACAGAGAGAGAGAGAGAGCCCGTACCCCATTGAGAAGCAGTGTGTGTGAGAGAGAGAGCCCGTACCCCAGTGAGAGGCTGTGTGTGTGTGTGTGAGAGAGAGAGAGCCCGTACCCCAGTGAGAGGCTGTATATGTGTGTGTGTGTGTGAGAGAGAGCCCGTACCCCAGTGAGAGGCTGTATATGTGTGTGTGTGTGAGAGAGAGAGAGCCCATACCCCAGTGATAAGCAGTGTGAGAGAGGGAGAGTGCCCCTACCCCAGTGATAAGCAGTGTGTGAGAGAGAGAGAGCCCGTACCGCAGTGATAAGCAGTGTGTGTGAGAGGGAGAGAGTCCGTACCCCAGTGAGAAGCAGTGAAAGAGAGAGACAGAGCCTATACCCCAGTGAGAAGCAGTGTGTGTGTGTGTGTGTGTGTGTGTGTGTGTGTGTGTGTGTGTGTGTGTGAGAGAGAGCCCATACCCCAGTGAGAGGCTGTATGTGTGTGAGACAGAGAGAGAGAGCGCCCGTACCCCAGTGAGAGGCAGTGTGTGTGTGTGTGAGACAGAGACCCCGTACCCCAGTGAGAGGCAGTGTGTGTGTGTGAGTGAGAGAGAGAGCCCGTACCCCAGTGAGAGGCTGTGTGTGTGTGTGAGAGCCCGTACCCCAGTGAGAGGCTGTGTGTGTGTGTGAGAGCCCGTACCCCAGTGAGAGAGAGAGCCCGTACCCCAGTGAGAAGCAGTGTCTGTGTGTGTGTGTGTGTGAGAGAGAGAGCCCGTACCCCAGTGAGAGGCAGTGTGAGAGAGAGAGAGAGAGCCGAAACCCCAGTGAGAAGCTGTGTGTGTGTGTGTGTGTGAGAGAGAGAGAGAGCCCGTACACCAGTGAGAGGCCGTGTTTGTGTGTGTGAGAGAGAGAGAGAGCCCGTACCCCAGTGAGAGGCAGAGTGCGTGTATGTGTGAGAGAGAGAGCCCGTACGCCAGTGATAAGCAGTGTGAGAGAGGGAGAGAGCCCATACCCCAGTGATAAGCAGTGTGTGTGTGTGTGAGAGGGAGAGCCCGTACCCCAGTGAGAGGCAGTGTGCATGTGTGTGTGTGAGAGAGAGAGAGTCTGTACCCCAGGAGAAGCAGTGAAAGAGAGAGAGAGAGCCTGTACCCCAGTGAGAAGCAGTTTGTGTGTGTGAGAGAGAGCCCTTACCTCAGAGAGAGGCTGTGTGTGTGTGAGGCAGAGAGAGAGAGAGCGCCCGTACCCCAGTGAGAGGCAGTGTGTGTGTGTGAGACAGAGACCCCGTACCCCAGTGAGAAGCAGTGTGAGAGAGAGAGAGCCCATACTCCAGTGAGAAGCAGTGAGAGAGAGAGCCTATACCCCAGTGAGAAGCTGTGTGTGTGTGTGTGTGTGTGTGTGTGTGAGAGAGAGAGCCCGTACCCCAGTGAGGGGCTGTGTGTGTGAGAGAGAGAAAGAGCCCGTACCCCAGTGAGAGGCAGAGTGCGTGTACGTATGAGAGAGAGAGCCCGTACCCCAGTGATAAGCAGTGTGAGAGAGGGAGAGAGCCCATACCCCAGTGATAAGCAGTGTGTGAGAGAGAGAGAGCCCGTACCCCAGTGATAAGCAGTGTGTGTGTGTGTGAGAGGGAGAGCCCGTACCCCAGTGAGAGGCAGTGTGCGTGTGTGTGTGAGAGAGAGAGAGAGCCTGTACCCCAGTGAGAGGCAGTGTGTGTGTATGTGTATATGTGAGAGAGAGAGAGAGAGAGAGAGAGAGAGCCTGTACCCCAGTGAGAGGCAGTGTGCGTGTGTGTGTGAGAGAGAGAGCCTGTACCCCAGTGAGAGGCAGTGTGTGTGTGTGAGAGAGAGAGAGAGAGAGAGAGCCCGTACCCCAGTGAGAGGCTGTGTGTGTGTGTGTGTGAGAGAGAGAGAGCCCGTACCCCAGTGAGAGGCAGTGTGTGTGTGAGAGAGAGAGAACTCGTACCCCAGTGAGAGGCAGAGTGCGTGTATGTATGAGAGAGAGAGCCAATACCCCAGTGATAAGCAGTGTGAGAGAGGGAGAGCCCGTACCCCAGTGAGAGGCTGTGTGTGTGTGTGTGTGTGTGAGAGAGCCCGTACCCCAGTGAGAGGCAGAGTGTGTGAGAGAGAGAGAGAGCCCGTACCCCAGTGAGAGGCTGTGTGTGTGTGTGTGAGAGAGAGAGCCCGTACCCCAGTGAGGGAGAGAGCCCGTACCCCAGTGAGAAGCAGTGTGCGTGTGTGTGTGAGAGAGAGAGTCCGTACCCCAGTGAGAAGCAGTGAAAGAGAGAGAGAGAGAGCCTATATCCCAGTGAGAAGCAGTGTGTGTGTGTGAGAGAAAGCCCGTACCCCAGTGAGAGGCAGTGTGCGTGTGTGTGTGAGAGAGAGAGTCCGTACCCCAGTGAGAAGCAGTGAAAGAGAGAGAGAGAGAGCCTATATCCCAGTGAGAAGCAGTGTGTGTGTGTGAGAGAAAGCCCGTACCCCAGTGAGAAGCTGTGTGTGTGTGTGTGTGTGTGTGTGTGTGTGTGTGTGAGAGAGAGAGAGCCCGTTCCGCAGTGAGAGGCTGTGTGTGTGTGTGTGAGAGAGAGAGAGCCCGTACCCCAGTGAGAGGCAGAGTGAGAGAGAGAGAGAGCCCGTACCCAAGTGAGAAGCTGTGTGCGTGTGAGAGAGAGCCCATACCCCAGTGAGAAGCAGTGTGAGAGAGAGAGAAAGCCGTGTGAGAGAGGGAGAGAGAGCCTGTACCCCAGTGAGAGGCAGTGTGTATGTGTGTGTGAGAGAGAGAGAGAGCCTGTACCCCAGTGAGAAGCAGTGTGAGAGAGAGGGACTGTGTGTGTGTGAGAGAGAGAACCTGTACCCAAGTGAGTCAGTGTGTGAGTGAGCCCATACCCCTGTGAGAGAGTGTGTGTGTATGTGTGAGTGAGAGAGAGAGAGAGCAAGCCATACCCCAGTGAGAGGCAGTGTGTGTGTGTGAGAGAGAGAACTCGTACCCCAGTGAGAGGCAGAGTGCGTGTATGTATGAGTGAGAGAGCCAATACCCCAGTGATAAGCAGTGTGAGAGAGGGAGAGCCCGTACCCCAGTGAGAGGCAGTGTGCGTGTGTGTGTGAGAGAGAGAGAGAGCGCGCCCATACCCCAGTGAGAGGCAGTGTGTGTGAGAGAGAGAGAGAGAGACGCCCGTACCCCAGTGAGAAGCAGTATGAGAGTGTGTGTGTGTGTGAGAGAGAGAAAGAGCCCTTACCCCAGTGAGAAGCAGTGTGTGTGTGTGTGTGTGTGTGTGTGTGTGTGTGTGTGTGTGTGTGAGAGAGAGAGAGAGAGCCCGTACCCCAGTGAGAGGCAGTGTGAGACCCCTTACCCCAGTGAGAAGCTGTGTGTGTGTCTGTCTGTGTGTGTGTGTGAGTGAGAGCCCGTACCCCAGTGAGAAGCAGTGTGAGAGAGAGGGACTGTGTGTGTGTGAGAGAGAGAACCTGTACCCAAGTGAGTCAGTGTTTGAGTGAGCCCATACCCCTGTGAGAGAGTGTGTGTGTATGTGTGAGTGAGAGAGAGAGCAAGCCCATACCCCAGTGAGAGTCAGTACGTGTGTGTGTGTGTGTGTGTGTGTGTGTGTGTGAGAGAGCCCGTACCCCAGTGAGAGGCTGTGTGTGTGTGTGAGAGAGAGAGCCTGTACCCCAGTGAGGGAGAGAGCCCGTACCCCAGTGAGAAGCAGTGTGTGTGTTTGTGAGAGGGAGAGCCCGTACCCCAGTGAGAGGCAGTGTGAGTGTGTGTGTGAGAGAGAGAGTCCGTACCCCAGTGAGAAGCAGTGAAAGAGAGAGAGAGAGCCTATATCCCAGTGAGAAGCAGTGTGTGTGTGTGAGAGAAAGCCCGTACCCCAGTGAGAAGCTGTGTGTGTGTGTGTGTGTGTGTGTGAGAGAGAGAGAGAGCCCGTTCCGCAGTGAGAGGCAGTGTGCGTGTGTGTGTGAGAGAGAGAGAGAGTGCGCCCGTACCCCAGTGAGAGGCAGTGTGTATGTGTGTATGTGAGAGAGAGAGCCCGTACCCCAGTGAGAGGCTGTGTGTGTGTGTGTGTGTATGTGTGTGTGTGTGTGTGTGTGTGTGTGTGTGTGAGAGAGAGAGACGCCCGTACCCCAGTGAGAAGCAGTATGAGAGTGTGTGTGTGAGAGAGAGAGAGAGCCCTTACCCCAGTGAGAAGCAGTGTGTGTGTGTGTGTGTGTGTGTGTGTGTGTGTGTGTGTGTGAGAGAGAGAGAGAGAGCCCGTACCCCAGTGAGAAGCTGTGTGAGAGAGAGGGACTGTGTGTGTGTGAGAGAGAGAACCTGTACCCAAGTGAGTCAGTGTGTGAGTGAGCCCATACCCCTGTGAGAGAGTGTGTGTGTATGTGTGAGTGAGAGAGAGAGAGAGCAAGCCCATACCCCAGTGAGAGTCAGTACGTGTGTGTGTGTGTGTGTGTGTGTGTGTGTGTGTGTGTGTGTGTGTGAGAGAGAGCCCGTACCCCAGTGAGAGGCAGAGTGTGTGAGAGAGAGAGAGAGCCCGTACCCCAGTGAGAGGCTGTGTGTGTGTGTGAGAGAGAGAGCCCGTACCCCAGTGAGGGAGAGAGCCCGTACCCCAGTGAGAAGCAGTGTGTGTGTTTGTGAGAGGGAGAGCCCGTACCCCAGTGAGAGGCAGTGTGCGTGTGTGTGTGAGAGAGAGAGTCCGTACCCCAGTGAGAAGCAGTGAAAGAGAGAGAGCCTATATCCCAGTGAGAAGCAGTGTGTGTGTGTGAGAGAAAGCCCGTACCCCAGTGAGAGGCTGTGTGTGTGTGTGTGTGTGAGAGAGAGAGAGAGAGCGCGCCCGTACCCCAGTGAGAGGCAGTGTGTGTGTGCGTATGTGAGAGAGAGAGAGAGCCCGTACCCCAGTGAGAGGCAGTGTGTGTGTGTGTGTATGTGTGTATGTGAGAGAGAGAGAGAGAGCCTGTACCCCAGTGAGAGGCAGTGTGTGTGTGTGGAAGTGAGAGAGAGAGAGCCCGTACCCCAGTGAGAGGCAGTGTGTGTGTGTGTATGTGTGTATGTGAGAGAGAGAGAGAGAGAGAGAGCCCGTACCCCAGTGAGAGGCTGTGTGTGTGTGTGTGTGTGTGAGAGAGAGAGAGAGCCCGTACCCCAGTGAGAGGCTGTGTGTGTGTGTGTGTGTGTGTGTGTGTGTGTGTGTGTGTGTGTGTGTGTGTGTGAGAGAGAGAGAGCCCGTACCCCAGTGAGAGGCAGTGTGTGTGTGTATGTATGAGAGAGAGAGCCAATACCCCAGTGATAAGCAGTGTGAGAGAGGGAGAGCCCGTACCCCAGTGAGAGGCTGTGTGTGTGTGTGTGTGTGAGAGAGAGCCCGTACCCCAGTGAGAGGCAGTGTGTGTGTGTGAGAGAGAGAACCCGTACCTCAGTGAGAGGCAGAGTGTGTGTATGTATGAGAGAGGGCCAATACCCCAGTGATAAGCAGTGTGTGAGAGAGGGAGAGCCCGTACCCCAGTGAAAGGCAGTGTGTGTGTGTGAGACAGAGAGAGAGAGAGAGCCCGTACCCCATTGAGAAGCAGTGTGTGTGAGAGAGAGAGCCCGTACCCCAGTGAGAGGCTGTGTGTGTGTGTGTGAGAGAGAGAGAGCCCGTACCCCAGTGAGAGGCTGTATATGTGTGTGTGTGTGAGAGAGAGCCCGTACCCCAGTGAGAGGCTGTATATGTGTGTGTGTGTGAGAGAGAGAGCCCATACCCCAGTGATAAGCAGTGTGAGAGAGGGAGAGAGCCCATACCCCAGTGATAAGCAGTGTGTGAGAGAGACAGAGCCTATACCCCAGTGAGAAGCAGTGTGTGTGTGTGTGTGTGTGTGTGTGTGTGTGTGTGTGTGTGTGTGTGTGTGAGAGAGAGCCCATACCCCAGTGAGAGGCTGTATGTGTGTGAGACAGAGAGAGAGAGCCCGTACCCCAGTGAGAGGCAGTGTGTGTGTGTGTGAGACAGAGACCCCGTACCCCAGTGAGAGGCAGTGTGTGTGTGTGAGTGAGAGAGAGAGCCCGTACCCCAGTGAGAGGCTGTGTGTGTGTGTGAGAGCCCGTACCCCAGTGAGAAGCAGTGTCTGTGTGTGTGTGTGTGTGAGAGAGAGAGCCCGTACCCCAGTGAGAGGCAGTGTGAGAGAGAGAGAGAGCCCATACTCCAGTGAGAAGCAGTGAGAGAGCCGAAACCCCAGTGAGAAGCTGTGTGTGTGTGTGTGTGTGTGAGAGAGAGAGAGAGAGCCCGTACACCAGTGAGAGGCCGTGTTTGTGTGTGTGAGAGAGAGAGAGAGCCCGTACCCCAGTGAGAGGCAGAGTGCGTGTATGTGTGAGAGAGAGAGCCCGTACGCCAGTGATAAGCAGTGTGTGTGTGTGAGAGAGGGAGAGAGTCCGTACCCCAGTGAGAGGCAGTGTGCGTGTGTGTGTGTGTGAGAGAGAGAGAGTCTGTACCCCAGGAGAAGTAGTGAAAGAGAGAGAGAGAGCCTGTACCCCAGTGAGAAGCAGTTTGTGTGTGTGAGAGAGAGAGCCCTTACCTCAGAGAGAGGCTGTGTGTGTGTGAGGCAGAGAGAGAGAGAGCGCCCGTACCCCAGTGAGAGGCAGTGTGTGTGTGTGAGACAGAGACCCCGTACCCCAGTGAGAAGCAGTGTGAGAGAGAGAGAGCCCATACTCCAGTGAGAAGCAGTGAGAGAGAGAGCCTATACCCCAGTGAGAAGCTGTGTGTGTGTGTGTGAGAGAGAGAGCCCGTACCCCAGTGAGAGGCTGTGTGTGTGAGAGAGAGAGCCCGTACCCCAGTGAGGGTCTGTGTGTGTGAGAGAGAGAGCCCGTACCCCAGTGAGAGGCAGAGTGCGTGTATGTATGAGAGAGAGAGCCCGTACCCCAGTGATAAGCAGTGTGAGAGAGGGAGAGAGCCCATACCCCAGTGATAAGCAGTGTGTGTGTGTGTGAGAGGGAGAGCCCGTACCCCAGTGAGAGGCAGTGTGTGTGTGTGTGTGTGTGTGTGTGTGAGAGAGAGAGAGAGCCCGTACCCCAGTGAGAGGCAGTGTATGTGTGTATGTGAGAGAGAGAGAGAGAGAGAGAGCCTGTACCCCAGTGAACCCCAGTGAGAGGCAGTGTGCGTGTGTGTGTGAGAGAGAGAGCCTGTACCCCAGTGAGAGGCATTGTGTGTGTGTGAGAGAGAGAGAGAGAGAGAGAGCCTGTACCCCAGTGAGAGGCTGTGTGTGTGTGTGTGAGAGAGAGAGAGCCCGTACCCCAGTGAGAGGCAGTGTGTGTGTGTGAGAGAGAGAACTCGTACCCCAGTGAGAGGCAGAGTGCGTGTATGTATGAGAGAGAGAGCCAATACCCCAGTGATAAGCAGTGTGAGAGAGGGAGAGGCCGTACCCCAGTGAGAGGCTGTGTGTGTGTGTGTGTGTGTGTGTGTGTGTGTGTGTGTGAGAGAGAGCCCGTACCCCAGTGAGAGGCAGAGTGTGTGAGAGAGAGAGAGAGCCCGTACCCCAGTGAGAGGCTGTGTGTGTGTGTGTGTGAGAGAGAGAGCCCGTACCCCAGTGAGGGAGAGAGCCCGTACCCCAGTGAGAAGCAGTGTGTGTGTTTGTGAGAGGGAGAACCCGTACCCCAGTGAGAGGCAGTGTGCGTGTGTGTGTGAGAGAGAGAGTCCGTACCCCAGTGAGAATCAGTGAAAGAGAGAGAGAGAGAGCCTATATCCCAGTGAGAAGCAGTGTGTGTGTGTGAGAGAAAGCCCGTACCCCAGTGAGAAGCTGTGTGTGTGTGTGTGTGTGTGTGTGAGAGAGAGAGAGAGAGCCCGTTCCGCAGTGAGAGGCTGTGTGTGTGTGTGTGAGAGAGAGAGAGCCCGTACCCCAGTGAGAGGCAGAGTGAGAGAGAGAGAGAGCCCGTACCCAAGTGAGAAGCTGTGTGCGTGTGAGAGAGAGCCCATACCCCAGTGAGAAGCAGTGAGAGAGAGAGAGAGAGAGAGAGAGCCTGTACCCCAGTGAGAGGCAGTGTGTATGTGTGTGTGAGAGAGAGAGAGAGCCTGTACCCCAGTGAGAGGCAGTGTGTGTGTGTGTGTGTGTGAGAGAGAGAGAGAGAGAGAGAGAGAGCGAGAGCGCGCCCGTACCCCAGTGAGAGGCAGTGTCTGTGTGTGTATGTGTGTATGTGAGAGAGAGAGAGAGAGCCCGTACCCCAGTGAGAGGCTGTGTGTGTGTGTGTGAGAGAGAGAGAGAGAGAGAGCCCGTTCCACAGTGAGAGGCTGTGTGTGTGTGTGAGAGAGAGAGAGAGAGCCCGTACCCCAGTGAGAGGCAGAGTGAGAGAGAGAGAGAGCCCGTACCCAAGTGAGAAGCAGTGTGAGAGAGAGCCCATACCCCAGTGAGAAGCAGTGTGAGAGAGAGAGAGAGCCTGTACCCCAGTGAGAGGCAGAGTGTCTGTGTGTGTGAGAGAGAGAGAGAGCCTGTACCCCAGTGAGAGGCAGTGTGTGTGTGAGAGAGAGTGAGAGAGCCCATACCCCAGTGAGAGACAGTGTGTGTGTGAGAGAGAGTGAGAGAGCCCGTACCCCAGTGAGAGGCAGTGTGTGTGTGTGAGAGAGCCCGTACCCCAGTGAGAGGCAGTGTGTGTGTGTGTATGTGTGTATGTGAGAGAGAGAGAGAGAGAGCCTGTACCCCAGTGAGAAGCAGTGTGCGTGTGTGTGTGAGAGAGAGAGCCCGTACCCCAGTGAGAGGCAGTGTGTGTGTGTGTATGTGTGTATGTGAGAGAGAGAGAGAGAGAGAGCCCGTACCCCAGTGAGAGGCTGTGTGTGTGTGTGTGAGAGAGAGAGAGAGCCCGTACCCCAGTGAGAAGCAGTATGAGAGTGTGTGTGTGAGAGAGAGAGAGAGCCCTTACCCCAGTGAGAAGCAGTGTGTGTGTGTGTGTGTGTGTGTGTGTGTGTGTGTGTGTGTGAGAGAGAGAGAGAGAGCCCGTACCCCAGTGAGAAGCTGTGTGAGAGAGAGGGACTGTGTGTGTGTGAGAGAGAGAACCTGTACCCAAGTGAGTCAGTGTGTGAGTGAGCCCATACCCCTGTGAGAGAGTGTGTGTGTATGTGTGAGTGAGAGAGAGAGAGAGCAAGCCCATACCCCAGTGAGAGTCAGTACGTGTGTGTGTGTGTGTGTGTGTGTGTGTGTGTGTGTGTGTGTGTGTGTGAGAGAGAGCCCGTACCCCAGTGAGAGGCAGAGTGTGTGAGAGAGAGAGAGAGCCCGTACCCCAGTGAGAGGCTGTGTGTGTGTGTGAGAGAGAGAGCCCGTACCCCAGTGAGGGAGAGAGCCCGTACCCCAGTGAGAAGCAGTGTGTGTGTTTGTGAGAGGGAGAGCCCGTACCCCAGTGAGAGGCAGTGTGCGTGTGTGTGTGAGAGAGAGAGTCCGTACCCCAGTGAGAAGCAGTGAAAGAGAGAGAGCCTATATCCCAGTGAGAAGCAGTGTGTGTGTGTGAGAGAAAGCCCGTACCCCAGTGAGAGGCTGTGTGTGTGTGTGTGTGTGAGAGAGAGAGAGAGAGCGCGCCCGTACCCCAGTGAGAGGCAGTGTGTGTGTGCGTATGTGAGAGAGAGAGAGAGCCCGTACCCCAGTGAGAGGCAGTGTGTGTGTGTGTGTATGTGTGTATGTGAGAGAGAGAGAGAGAGCCTGTACCCCAGTGAGAGGCAGTGTGTGTGTGTGGAAGTGAGAGAGAGAGAGCCCGTACCCCAGTGAGAGGCAGTGTGTGTGTGTGTATGTGTGTATGTGAGAGAGAGAGAGAGAGAGAGAGCCCGTACCCCAGTGAGAGGCTGTGTGTGTGTGTGTGTGTGTGTGTGTGTGTGTGTGTGTGTGTGTGAGAGAGAGAGAGCCCGTACCCCAGTGAGAGGCAGTGTGTGTGTGTATGTATGAGAGAGAGAGCCAATACCCCAGTGATAAGCAGTGTGAGAGAGGGAGAGCCCGTACCCCAGTGAGAGGCTGTGTGTGTGTGTGTGTGTGAGAGAGAGCCCGTACCCCAGTGAGAGGCAGTGTGTGTGTGTGAGAGAGAGAACCCGTACCTCAGTGAGAGGCAGAGTGTGTGTATGTATGAGAGAGGGCCAATACCCCAGTGATAAGCAGTGTGTGAGAGAGGGAGAGCCCGTACCCCAGTGAAAGGCAGTGTGTGTGTGTGAGACAGAGAGAGAGAGAGAGCCCGTACCCCATTGAGAAGCAGTGTGTGTGAGAGAGAGAGCCCGTACCCCAGTGAGAGGCTGTGTGTGTGTGTGTGAGAGAGAGAGAGCCCGTACCCCAGTGAGAGGCTGTATATGTGTGTGTGTGTGAGAGAGAGCCCGTACCCCAGTGAGAGGCTGTATATGTGTGTGTGTGTGAGAGAGAGAGCCCATACCCCAGTGATAAGCAGTGTGAGAGAGGGAGAGAGCCCATACCCCAGTGATAAGCAGTGTGTGAGAGAGACAGAGCCTATACCCCAGTGAGAAGCAGTGTGTGTGTGTGTGTGTGTGTGTGTGTGTGTGTGTGTGTGTGTGTGTGAGAGAGAGCCCATACCCCAGTGAGAGGCTGTATGTGTGTGAGACAGAGAGAGAGAGCCCGTACCCCAGTGAGAGGCAGTGTGTGTGTGTGTGAGACAGAGACCCCGTACCCCAGTGAGAGGCAGTGTGTGTGTGTGAGTGAGAGAGAGAGCCCGTACCCCAGTGAGAGGCTGTGTGTGTGTGTGAGAGCCCGTACCCCAGTGAGAAGCAGTGTCTGTGTGTGTGTGTGTGTGAGAGAGAGAGCCCGTACCCCAGTGAGAGGCAGTGTGAGAGAGAGAGAGAGCCCATACTCCAGTGAGAAGCAGTGAGAGAGCCGAAACCCCAGTGAGAAGCTGTGTGTGTGTGTGTGTGTGTGAGAGAGAGAGAGAGAGCCCGTACACCAGTGAGAGGCCGTGTTTGTGTGTGTGAGAGAGAGAGAGAGCCCGTACCCCAGTGAGAGGCAGAGTGCGTGTATGTGTGAGAGAGAGAGCCCGTACGCCAGTGATAAGCAGTGTGTGTGTGTGAGAGAGGGAGAGAGTCCGTACCCCAGTGAGAGGCAGTGTGCGTGTGTGTGTGTGTGAGAGAGAGAGAGTCTGTACCCCAGGAGAAGTAGTGAAAGAGAGAGAGAGAGCCTGTACCCCAGTGAGAAGCAGTTTGTGTGTGTGAGAGAGAGAGCCCTTACCTCAGAGAGAGGCTGTGTGTGTGTGAGGCAGAGAGAGAGAGAGCGCCCGTACCCCAGTGAGAGGCAGTGTGTGTGTGTGAGACAGAGACCCCGTACCCCAGTGAGAAGCAGTGTGAGAGAGAGAGAGCCCATACTCCAGTGAGAAGCAGTGAGAGAGAGAGCCTATACCCCAGTGAGAAGCTGTGTGTGTGTGTGTGAGAGAGAGAGCCCGTACCCCAGTGAGAGGCTGTGTGTGTGAGAGAGAGAGCCCGTACCCCAGTGAGGGTCTGTGTGTGTGAGAGAGAGAGCCCGTACCCCAGTGAGAGGCAGAGTGCGTGTATGTATGAGAGAGAGAGCCCGTACCCCAGTGATAAGCAGTGTGAGAGAGGGAGAGAGCCCATACCCCAGTGATAAGCAGTGTGTGTGTGTGTGAGAGGGAGAGCCCGTACCCCAGTGAGAGGCAGTGTGTGTGTGTGTGTGTGTGTGTGTGTGAGAGAGAGAGAGAGCCCGTACCCCAGTGAGAGGCAGTGTATGTGTGTATGTGAGAGAGAGAGAGAGAGAGAGAGCCTGTACCCCAGTGAACCCCAGTGAGAGGCAGTGTGCGTGTGTGTGTGAGAGAGAGAGCCTGTACCCCAGTGAGAGGCATTGTGTGTGTGTGAGAGAGAGAGAGAGAGAGAGAGCCTGTACCCCAGTGAGAGGCTGTGTGTGTGTGTGTGAGAGAGAGAGAGCCCGTACCCCAGTGAGAGGCAGTGTGTGTGTGTGAGAGAGAGAACTCGTACCCCAGTGAGAGGCAGAGTGCGTGTATGTATGAGAGAGAGAGCCAATACCCCAGTGATAAGCAGTGTGAGAGAGGGAGAGGCCGTACCCCAGTGAGAGGCTGTGTGTGTGTGTGTGTGTGTGTGTGTGTGTGTGTGTGAGAGAGAGCCCGTACCCCAGTGAGAGGCAGAGTGTGTGAGAGAGAGAGAGAGCCCGTACCCCAGTGAGAGGCTGTGTGTGTGTGTGTGTGAGAGAGAGAGCCCGTACCCCAGTGAGGGAGAGAGCCCGTACCCCAGTGAGAAGCAGTGTGTGTGTTTGTGAGAGGGAGAACCCGTACCCCAGTGAGAGGCAGTGTGCGTGTGTGTGTGAGAGAGAGAGTCCGTACCCCAGTGAGAATCAGTGAAAGAGAGAGAGAGAGAGCCTATATCCCAGTGAGAAGCAGTGTGTGTGTGTGAGAGAAAGCCCGTACCCCAGTGAGAAGCTGTGTGTGTGTGTGTGTGTGTGTGAGAGAGAGAGAGAGAGAGCCCGTTCCGCAGTGAGAGGCTGTGTGTGTGTGTGTGAGAGAGAGAGAGCCCGTACCCCAGTGAGAGGCAGAGTGAGAGAGAGAGAGAGCCCGTACCCAAGTGAGAAGCTGTGTGCGTGTGAGAGAGAGCCCATACCCCAGTGAGAAGCAGTGAGAGAGAGAGAGAGAGAGAGAGAGCCTGTACCCCAGTGAGAGGCAGTGTGTATGTGTGTGTGAGAGAGAGAGAGAGCCTGTACCCCAGTGAGAGGCAGTGTGTGTGTGTGTGTGTGTGAGAGAGAGAGAGAGAGAGAGAGAGAGAGCGAGAGCGCGCCCGTACCCCAGTGAGAGGCAGTGTCTGTGTGTGTATGTGTGTATGTGAGAGAGAGAGAGAGAGCCCGTACCCCAGTGAGAGGCTGTGTGTGTGTGTGTGAGAGAGAGAGAGAGAGAGAGCCCGTTCCACAGTGAGAGGCTGTGTGTGTGTGTGAGAGAGAGAGAGAGAGCCCGTACCCCAGTGAGAGGCAGAGTGAGAGAGAGAGAGAGAGCCCGTACCCAAGTGAGAAGCAGTGTGAGAGAGAGCCCATACCCCAGTGAGAAGCAGTGTGAGAGAGAGAGAGAGCCTGTACCCCAGTGAGAGGCAGAGTGTCTGTGTGTGTGAGAGAGAGAGAGAGCCTGTACCCCAGTGAGAGGCAGTGTGTGTGTGAGAGAGAGTGAGAGAGCCCATACCCCAGTGAGAGACAGTGTGTGTGTGAGAGAGAGTGAGAGAGCCCGTACCCCAGTGAGAGGCAGTGTGTGTGTGTGAGAGAGCCCGTACCCCAGTGAGAGGCAGTGTGTGTGTGTGTATGTGTGTATGTGAGAGAGAGAGAGAGAGAGAGCCCGTACCCCAGTGAGAGGCAGTGTGTGTGTGTGTATGTGTGTATGTGAGAGAGAGAGAGAGAGAGCCTGTACCCCAGTGAGAGGCAGTGTGCGTGTGTGTGTGAGAGAGAGAGAGAGCCCGTACCCCAGTGAGAGGCAGTGTGTGTGTGTGTATGTGTGTATGTGAGAGAGAGAGAGAGAGAGAGCCCGTACCCCAGTGAGAGGCTGTGTGTGTGTGTGTGAGAGAGAGAGAGAGCCCGTACCCCAGTGAGAGGCTGTGTGTGTGTGTGTGTGTGTGTGTGTGTGTGTGTGTGTGTGTGTGTGTGTGTGTGAGAGTGAGAGAGTGAGAGAGAGAGAGAGAGAGCCCGTACCCCAGTGAGAGGCTGTGTGTGTGTGAGAGAGAGAACTCGTACCCCAGTGAGAGGCAGAGTGCGTGTATGTATGAGAGAGAGAGCCAATACCCCAGTGATAAGCAGTGTGAGAGAGGGAGAGCCCGTACCCCAGTGAGAGGCAGTGTGCGTGTGTGTGTGAGAGAGAGAGAGAGCGCGCCCGTACCCCAGTGAGAGGCTGTATGTGTGTGTGTGTGTGAGAGAGAGAGAGAGAGGGCCCTTACCCCAGTGAGAAGCAGTGTGTGTGAGAGAGAGAGAGAGAGAGACGCCCGTACCCCAGTGAGAAGCAGTGTGTGTGTGTGTGTGTGAGAGAGAGAGAGAGAGAGCCCGTACCCCAGTGAGAGGCAGTGTGAGACCCCTTACCCCAGTGAGAAGCTGTGTGTGTGTGTGTGTGTGTGTGTGTGTGTGTGTGTGTGTGTGTGTGTGTGTGTGAGTGAGAGCCCGTACCCCAGTGAGAAGCAGTGTGAGAGAGAGGGACTGTGTGTGTGTGAGAGAGAGAACCTGTACCCCAGTGAGTCAGTGTGTGAGTGAGCCCATACCCCTGTGAGAGAGAGTGTGTGTGTATGTGTGAGTGAGAGAGAGAGAGAGCAAGCCCATACCCCAGTGAGAGTCAGTACGTGTGTGTGTGTGTGAGAGAGAGAGAGAGCTCGTTCCGCAGCGAGAGGCTGTGTGTGTGTGTGTGTGAGAGAGAGAGAGCCCGTACCCCAGTGAGAGGCAGAGTGAGACCCCTTACCCCAGTGAGAAGCTGTGTGTGTGTCTGTCTGTGTGTGTGTGAGTGAGAGCCCGTACCCCAGTGAGAAGCAGTGTGAGAGAGAGGGACTGTGTGTGTGTGAGAGAGAGAACCTGTACCCAAGTGAGTCAGTGTGTGAGTGAGCCCATACCCCTGTGAGAGAGTGTGTGTGTATGTGTGAGTGAGAGAGAGAGAGAGCAAGCCCATACCCCAGTGAGAGGCAGTGTGTGTGTGTGAGAGAGAGAACTCGTACCCCAGTGAGAGGCAGAGTGCGTGTATGTATGAGTGAGAGAGCCAATACCCCAGTGATAAGCAGTGTGAGAGAGGGAGAGCCCGTACCCCAGTGAGAGGCAGTGTGCGTGTGTGTGTGAGAGAGAGAGAGAGCCCGTACCCCAGTGAGAGGCAGTGTGCGTGTGTGTGTGAGAGAGAGAGAGAGCGCGCCCATACCCCAGTGAGAGGCAGTGTGTGTGTGTGTGTATGTGTGTGTGTGTGTGTGAGAGAGAGAGAGAGGGCCCTTACCCCAGTGAGAAGCAGTGTGTGTGTGTGAGAGAGAGAGAGACGCCCGTACCCCAGTGAGAAGCAGTATGAGACTGTGTGTGTGTGTGAGAGAGAGAAAGAGCCCTTACCCCAGTGAGAAGCAGTGTGTGTGTGTGTGTGTGTGTGTGTGTGTGTGAGAGAGAGAGAGAGAGCCCGTACCCCAGTGAGAGGCAGTGTGAGACCCCTTACCCCAGTGAGAAGCTGTGTGTGTGTCTGTCTGTGTGTGTGTGAGTGAGAGCCCGTACCCCAGTGAGAAGCAGTGTGAGAGAGAGGGACTGTGTGTGTGTGAGAGAGAGAACCTGTACCCAAGTGAGTCAGTGTTTGAATGAGCCCATACCCCTGTGAGAGAGTGTGTGTGTATGTGTGAGTGAGAGAGAGAGCAAGCCCATACCCCAGTGAGAGTCAGTACGTGTGTGTGTGTGTGTGTGTGTGTGTGTGTGTGTGTGTGTGTGTGTGTGTGTGAGAGAGCCCGTACCCCAGTGAGAGGCAGAGTGTGTGAGAGAGAGAGAGAGCCCGTACCCCAGTGAGAGGCTGTGTGTGTGTGTGAGAGAGAGAGCCCGTACCCCAGTGAGGGAGAGAGCCCGTACCCCAGTGAGAAGCAGTGTGTGTGTTTGTGAGAGGGAGAGCCCGTACCCCAGTGAGAGGCAGTGTGAGTGTGTGTGTGAGAGAGAGAGTCCGTACCCCAGTGAGAAGCAGTGAAAGAGAGAGAGAGAGCCTATATCCCAGTGAGAAGCAGTGTGTGTGTGTGAGAGAAAGCCCGTACCCCAGTGAGAAGCTGTGTGTGTGTGTGTGTGTGTGTGTGTGAGAGAGAGAGAGAGCCCGTTCCGCAGTGAGAGGCAGTGTGCGTGTGTGTGTGAGAGAGAGAGAGAGCGCGCCCGTACCCCAGTGAGAGGCAGTGTGTATGTGTGTATGTGAGAGAGAGAGCCCGTACCCCAGTGAGAGGGTGTGTGTGTGTGTGTGTGTGTGTGTGTGTGTGTGTGTGAGAGAGAGAGACGCCCGTACCCCAGTGAGAAGCAGTATGAGAGTGTGTGTGTGAGAGAGAGAGAGACGCCCGTACCCCAGTGAGAAGCAGTATGAGAGTGTGTGTGTGAGAGAGAGAGAGAGCCCTTACCCCAGTGAGAAGCTGTGTGTGTGTGTGTGTGTGTGTGTGTGTGTGTGTGTGTGAGAGAGAGAGCCCGTACCCCAGTGAGGGAGAGAGCCCGTACCCCAGTGAGAAGCAGTGTGTGTGTTTGTGAGAGGGAGAGCCCGTACCCCAGTGAGAGGCAGTGTGCGTGTGTGTGTGAGAGAGAGAGTCCGTACCCCAGTGAGAAGCAGTGAAAGAGAGAGAGAGAGAGCCTATATCACAGTGAGAAGCAGTGAGTGTGTGTGAGAGAAAGCCCGTACCCCAGTGAGAAGCTGTGTGTGTGTGTGTGTGTGTGAGAGCGAGAGAGCCCGTACCCCAGTGAGAGGCAGAGGCAGAGTGAGAGAGAGAGAGAGCCCGTACCCAAGTGAGAGGGAGAGTGAGAGAGAGAGAGAGCCCATACCCAAGTGAGAAGCAGTGTGCGAGAGAGCCCATACCCCAGTGAGAAGCTGTGTGTGTGTGAGACAGAGCCCATACCCCAGTGAGAAGCAGTGTGAGAGAGAGAGAGAGAGAGCCTGTACCCCAGTGAGAGGCAGTGTGTATGTGTGTGTGAGAGAGAGAGAGAGCCTGTACCCCAGTGAGAGGCAGTGTGTGT
>NW_026728455.1:0-52215 GCF_030684315.1 Stegostoma tigrinum
TTCCCAACACTGAGGTCTTTTGTTCTTCTCGTCAATTTGTATGTCACCATTTTGCATCTAATGCTGTCACGAACTTCCCTTTTAAACCATGATTTTCCCGTCTTTTTGCATTTTCTTCCAGACAGGGACATACCAATTTGGTAGTTCACTCATTGACTCGTTCAATGCTCACCATTGCCTATCCACTGCCATTCCTTGCTGTAACATTGCACAATCCATCATTGCCAAATCACACCATGTACCATCATATTTTCCTTTCTTAGGATTCAAGCTTCCTGTGTCAGAATCAACATCTTCACTCTCAATCCTTAGAGTCGCATCCCGAAGGAGTCCCACAGAACTGCATTACCAATTATTCCTTTCTCACCGCGTAACACCCAGGCTAAGTGGCTTGTCCTCATTTTTTCATCAATGTGTTGGTCCTGAAAATCATTCTGTGGGTACAATTGTGATTAATTTTATTTTCCCAAACTACATACAGATTAATGCCACCCATGATTACAACTATTCCTTTCCTGCATGCAGTTCTAGTTTTCTATCTAATACCATTCCCAAAATGACCCCTGCACTTCGGTGGTCTCGATATCAATGTCTTTTGCCCCTTGACATCTCTCAATTTTTCACAATGCACTGTCAGATCGCCGTGGTATCTCCCAATTTTATCCACATTTTACATTGTCTCAGCTGATAACGTTCCTCAATATTGTGTTTGTCTCGTCTTTAACCAGTAATTCAACTCCACTGCCTTTTCCATTATCGCTGTCCTTCCCAAATACTGAATACAATTGAATGGTCAGCTATACCTCTGGGCCCCTCACAGCCATGTTTTTATAATTCCAATGATATCATAGCTGTTATTATGATTGATTCATCCACTTCATTTTGAAGACTTAAGGCTTTTTTTTAATGTTCCTTGACCATTTCCCATTTTTTTTACTCTGTCCTTGTTTGATTCTGTCCCTCTGCCTATCGTGCCTCTTATTCGTCATTTTGTCTTTTTCTCTTTGCCTTGACTCTATTTCCCCTGACTCCCTGCACAGCTTCCCACTCCCTGCCAAATTAAATTAAACTCTCCCCAACCACTCTCACTCATATTCCCCCACAGGCATCTGTGACTGCAGACCAGACTCCAAGATGGCATGATTCCTCTCTCGTAATTGGGGCAAAAGGTAAGCCCCCTGGGCCTAACCAGGTGAAACCAGTCCAGTTTGTCTTAGTCCCACCTCCAAGAGGAAGTTAAAAACTGCCACCTCAGAGCGTCTCCTTAGCCCCGTGTTCATCTGTTACATCCTGCTATCTGCTGCCCGACTGGCACATTGCACTGGTCGCAATCCTGAGATGTCTACCTTTAAAGCCCTACTTATTAGTTTGCTTCCTGTCACCCTATTGTCTGCTATTAGGACTTTCTCCCATTTTGTGTTCCCATATCATTGACACCAATGTGCATCATGACCACTGGCTGTTCACCCTCCCCCTCATGTAGACGCTCTGAAACATCCTTTGCCCCTATTACGAGAGAGGCATCATGCCATCCTGGAGTCTGGTCTGCAGCCACAGAAATCCTACCAGTTCCTCTTACAATTGAACAACAATTGTATTTCCTCAGGTTTTGCTGCTCACATGTGCAGCAGAACCAGTGGTGGAGTCTTGGAATTAGCTGTTGCTTCTTCCCACTGAGAGACCATTGCCCTCAGCAGTATCTAAAGTGTCATATCTGTTTCTCAGGGGAAAGGCCACTGGGGATTCCTGGATTGTCTTCTGAGTCTGCTTACTTTGCGTGATGGTCACCCATTCACTTCCTGCACTCTCGGCCTAAGGTGTGACCACCTCCTGAGATGTACTACCCACGGCTCTCTCAGCTTTGCAGATGCTCCACAGAATTCCCATCCACCACACTAGTTCCAAAATCCAGGAGTTGGAAGTGGAAACAGTTCCTACTCATTCACAGTGCCGTGAGTGGGAAATGAGCCCACTTCCCATATGGATGACAGGAACCATACCACAGTTTTAAGCACCCCTGCTCTGATGTACCCCTTTAAATTAAACCTATTGTATGCATTGCTCCTAATGTGGACTCCTGTATCTCAGGGAGACAAAACGCAGACTCAGGGACCGATTGGCATTCTGTACACATTAAACAAACTGACCTTCCAGTTTCAATTCATTTCAATTCTTCTCCCACTCCCCTGGATACTTGTCCATCCTTGGCCTCCTCCAGTGTCAGACTGAGGCCAAACGTAAACTGTAGGAACAATACCTGATATTTCACCTTGGAGCTTACACCCTAATGGCCTCAATACTGACTCTACCATCTTCAAAGTCCATCCAGACGAAGCTTATCGCATGTCCAGCCTGCCCCCTCCTCCTGACCTCGCTGACCTGACCTAACCTGTTGATCTTCCAACTCAACTATGCACTGCTGCCTTTTCATGAACCAATCATAATAAACCCCCTCCCTGCATCCACCTATCATCATCTCTCCTACCCTACCCCAGGCCCACCTTCCACCTTGGATTTATTTCTGGGCTTCTCTCCTCCTCCCCAGTCCTGATAAAGGAATTTGGCTCAAAACACTGACTTTCCTGCTTCACTGATGCTGTCTGACCTGCTGTGCCTTTCCAGGCTCACACCTATAGAATTGGCTTCCAGCATCCAAAGTCTTTATTTTCTCCCTTCTCCACTACATCTGCCAATCCATTCCAGGAACTCACTACTTTTTGTGTATTAAAAAAAACTGGACCACTTGATCCTTTCGTCTGAAGTTCAACCGATGCTTCTCCTGTTTTTGACACCCCTACCACGGTGAGAAGCTTTTGCATATCTACCTTATCTATGCCTCTTGTGATTTCATAGTCATCTGTATGGTCACCCCTGAGTCTCCTCAGCTCCAGGGAAGGAAGCCCAGCCAATCCAATTCTTCTTATAACTCAGACTTCTATCAGCATTCTTTCTCTAGTCAAGTGACCAATTCTTCTCAGAACTAAAACTTTTATCAGCATTCTTTCCATAGTAAAGTGACCAGATCTACATGGAGTCGGCCAAATCTGGTCTCACCAATGCATTGTACTGCTACATCAAGACATCCCAACTGCTATAATCAATGCTCTGACCAATGAAAGCTAGCATGTGCAAGCAAATCTCATCACTCTGTATAACTGTGATTCTATTTTCGAGGAGCTACACACCTGTACCCTTTGATCTCTTTGTTCTATAAGAATCCTCAGGACTCGAGTATTCATGATGGAAGTCCTGCCCTGTTTTGCTTCACTAAAATGCAACACCTTGCATTCAACTAAATTGAGCTCCATCTGCCCACTGGCCCAATTGATTAAGTCTGGCACTCAAGCTGTCACTTATTTCAGGCTCTTATAATGCAAAGAGTCATCTTATCTGCTTTGGTTGCTCAAGAGAGTGTCATTGCTGAGTGTTAATCTCCTGCTTTCCCTCAACACCCTTGCCCTACATGTTCTACGCGACAATACAGTATATTTCCTTCAGGAATGATAATGATATCAATGCAGCGTGGGCCGGGAGGACCACTGCAGGTCAGGAAGCGTCAGAGGAGCAGGTAATTCAACCTTTTGGATTGGGACCCTTCATTGCGACTGGTGAGGGGGGAAGGAGCTCAGAAATAGAGGGAGTGGGTGGGGTGGGGGGAAGGTAGGTGGGCTGGTGATTGGTGGATACAGGTCGGGGATTGTGGAGATTAGTCAATGGGAACGGCGGGCGTGATAGGTGAAAGGGAAGATGATTGTGTCAGGTCAAGGAGATGGAGCATGGGGTGAGACAGGGAAATGGGGTGATATTGAAGTCAGTGAATTCTATGTTGAGGCCATTATGCTGTAAGATCCCCAACTGCAACATAAGTTGAGGGAGAGGGGAGGGGAGTTGAAATGGCTGGATATGGAAATGTGGTGTTGATTGGAGTGTATAGATGCTCTGCAAATCATTCAGTAAGTCTGCACTTGGTCTCTCCACATCGAAGAGACCACTTTGGGAGCAACGGACGCAGGGGCCAGATTGGAGGAGGTTCAGGTGAACTCCCTAGCACATATAGAATGTTTGTTTCAGGTCCTGGATATGGGTGAGAGCAGAGGTATGGGGTGGTTGGTGGGGTGGGGTGGGGGGCATTGTAGCAGTTCCTGTGGTTGCCGGGTGGGGAGTGTGGAATTAGTATGAGTGGAGAGAGCAGTCCCTATGAAAAGCATATTAGGGATCAGGAGGAAAATATCTCTTTGGTAGTTGGGTCTGATTGAAAGTGGTGGAGGATGAGTTGGATTCAGATGTTGGTAGGGTGGTATGGGAGGACCGGGGGACTCTATCCTTGTTGCTGTTGGGGCGAAGGGCTTTGATGGTAGAAGTGCAGGAAATGCAGGAGATGCAGTTGAGTTGTTTCCACAGGGAATGCTCTCTCCACAACTCCCTCATGCGCTCCACACTCCCCAACAGCCCCACTATGCCCGAAACCTTTCTCTGCAAATGCAGGAAATGCGACAATTCCCCCTTAACCTTCTCACTCAACACCATCCATGGCCCCAGACAATCATTCCGTTTCTCACAGTGATTCACCTGTGTGTCCTCCAACTTGGTCTGTTATGTCCACCCTTCCCATTGACCAATCTTCACAATCCCTTCCTACATTCACCTATAACCACCTAAACTACCTGGCCCCAGCCCCAGACCACCTCAATTATTTCTGAGCTTCCTTCCCCCTCCACAGTCCTGATGAAGGGCTCCAATCCAAAATGTCAACTTTCCTGCTCCACTGTTGCCTGACCTGCTGAGTTCCTCCAGGTTCGCACTGTACCATCTCCATGTTCCTGCATCAGCAGTTCTTGCTATTTCCCACTCACTGAACAATAATACTCATTTTCAGTCCCTGTTCATTCCGCCCTGATTTTCTATCATTTTAGGCATTTTTTATGCCGCCATTTACTGAAAGAGATTGAAAATATTTGGTCAATGTCTTTAACATTCCCTCCTTTATCACTGTTAAATCCGGAATTCCATTCACTCAGGGACGAATATTTCCTTTTGCTCCCCACATACTTTTATCTACACTTGTAGAAATAGAACTTCTTAATGGTTTCGATATTTTATTCCACTTTCTCCCTCTCTTTCAAAAAAATCATCCATTAACAGTTCAAAGAAATCCAAACTTGTTCCTGTCAGCTTCACAGCATTAACCAGTTTCATTCACCTTGATATGATCCTTCACATCTGCAGTTCGTAAAGAATGGTATTCCCTTCTCATTGAAGTGTGTCTCCGTGAAAAGTACATTTTTTGAGCAGTACGAAAGGGTTCTTTCAGAGTCTAAAGCTGCTGAGTTACCATGCGACATTGCACATCCACTTTTCTTTTGCTGTACTCCATAATCAAACATAGAACATTACAGCGCAGTACAGGCCCTTCGGCCCTCGATGTTGTGCCGACCTGTCATACCGATCTGAAGCCCATCTAACCTACACTATTCCATGTACGTCCATATGCTTATCCAATGACGACTTAAATGTACCTAAAATTGGCGAATCTACAAGTGTTGCAGGCAAAGCGTTCCATTCCCTTACTACTGTCTGAGTAAAGAAACTACCTCTGACATCTGTCCTGTATGTTTCACCCCTCAATTTAAAGCTATGCCCCCTCGTGCTCGCCATCACCATCCTAGGAAGAATGCTCTCCCTATCCACCCTATCTAACCCTCTGATTATCTTATATGTTTCAATTAAGTCACCTCTCAACCTTCTTCTCTCTAATGAAAACAGCCTCAAGTCCCTCAGCCTTTTCTTGTAAGACCTTCCCTCCATACCAGGCAACATCCTAGTAAATCTCCTCTGCACCCTTTCCAAAGCTTCCACATCCTTCTTATAATGCGGTGACCAGAACTGTACGCATTACTCCAAGTGCGGCCGCGCCAGAGTTTTGTACAGCTGCAGCATAAATCAACTGCGCTTTCACGGGTTTGTATTTCTTTGAATTAAGTTTAAAGACAAACGTCAGTATCATGTTTATCACCCCCAAACTGGACAGCATTTCACCATGTTGAGATCACTCTTGAATAGTGTGTCTGTTATTGAACCTGCTTCTCTATCTATCTACCTTATGCTTCCACACATGCACAGCCACACACCCACGCTTGGATTGAGATGCAGAAAAACAGTGTACTGGCACAAAGTGCACAGGCTGGCAAATTAGGCAGGAAAAATCACAGAGCAAAGGTCCTGGAGATATCATCTTCTTTCAATGATGTCTATTAATAAGACACCAGGACTGTGGATTAGAGAGAAACGTGTGCAAAATTGATTGCTGATGATGTAATTCTACAGTCAGTCTCAATGTTTAACACATTTCACAATTGGAGTAAAGGGATAGTGCACAATATTCTTCAAATGCTCTCTGAACTTAGGATGTGTGATGACATAAATCACAGTGTTTGTGCAGCAACTCAGCATCTGCAGCATGTAGCCGAGTTCCATTACAAAAAGAGGCAGATCTTCAGACTCATATCCCAAAAATGTCATTCTCCAATTTATGGAATACACCATTGATACTGACCATACCAGAATGAAATTTCCTGAGATAAGAAACAATAAAATGATGGAATTCTTTCGACTCTTCATCACTGGGTCTTTCGTACCCTTTCTGTTGCTCTGATGGTGGCGTCTCCTGCGGGATCTGCTGGTCACTGCAATGTGTCTAACCGTTAAAACATTGAGAAGCAGAATGAGAATAAATGCAATTCCTGGTGTTAATATGTAATGACAGAACTCAACTGCTCCCCAGACTGGAGAAAATTTCACATCCCTTGTCACCCAACAAAACCAGGGTCTGCTGCTGTCATGATACTGATCAGTAAACAGAAAATACCAGAAAATGTTCTTCAAACAGCTCAATCCAGTCACTGTTGCCAGAACCACGGCTGCTGTTTTCACATTGCAGTATTTACTTCTCAGATTTGGGCAACAAATTGCAACAAATCGATCAAAGGTGAAAGTGACGGTGAACCAGACAGAACAGTCAGTGGCTGCATAAAGCAGGACAGCGTGGATATTACACACAGGGATACCTTCTAAGAAATGATGCCCTTCCAGATAGACAAATGGAATGTGTCGCAATATGAGGTCAAAGATAGTGACCAGGAGATCTGCTATTGCCATGGCGACCAGGTAGTGAGAGACACATCGGGAGAGACCACACTTTTCCTGGGACAGGATCACAATTGTTACTACATTGGCTGTGAGGAAAGCAAACAATGAAGTTATAGTTTGTGCTTGGAACTATGTTCCTAGTTTTATTGAGCACTGATTGAGATGTACAAATGGCATTTTGTATCCATTCCTGTCAGAAATGTTTGCATCAGTGCTCAGTTTATTTGGTGGATCCAACGACACTTGGTCCATAAATTGACCAGGTAATGAAAACATAAGATGAGATAAAAGTTGATGTTAACTGAGGTGTTTCTGACTGTTGAATTGACAGGTAATGAAAGTTGGAAATGGTTAAGTTCTAAGAGATTCTACCCTCATGTAAACACATGATGGAACCAATGGTAAAACAATGTTGCTTGTAAATGCCAGCAAGGATTCTAGTGTTAATCGATCAAATAGCTCAACTGCATGGACGTGAGGTCAGTGGAGAAATAGATACTGAGTCAGTGAGCACTCAATAAGACACTAAAATTGCCAGGATTATAGACCAAACAGCCGGACTCTGAGGAAAGCAAGAAGCAGTAAAGATGAGAGAGTAAACTTCAAGCACCATAAGGCACTTACTAATGGTTGGCAGAATGAACAACACAGAGGAAAGTAAATTAGAGCAGCAAGTGTTGCACTGTAAATACCACAATTTATAGAAATACAAAAGACTTACCAGGCACTGCAATGATAGCGAGAATCGGATAATAAATGAATTGGATAATCCGAAGGACCATTCGAATGTGGTATTTCAGTGGCTTCCGATCAAAAGTAGCAGAAAGAGAATTCAACATCTCAATGAAACCCCTTCCCAATGTTTTCCCATTCCCATCGACTGTTCTCACATTTTGAACCATTGTCAAGCCATTCCAATCTGTTGTAACATTCCAATTGTTTGTTCTTAGATTCAAATCCAGTGTTGTATTGTTCCAATCCATCATTGCCAGATTCCAATACATTGTTGCATCATTCTAATCTATTACTCTCCAATTCTAAACTGTGATCTGTCCTCCTCTCTCTCTCTCTCTCTCTCTCTCTTTCTGGTGTCCCAGATCTCTGTTAGTCCCACAGCTGTCTCTCCCAGTGACACTGAGAGGAAAAATTGAACAATGTCCCTTATAAGTAGACGTAGTACACCCTGCAGCAACACAATTAGGATCCATGGGGACTCACATTAGTGACAGTGACTGAACAAACACACACTCTTTCCATCCTGTCTCCTGTGTGCCAGAATAAACTGATATAATTACCCAGGTGATTTCAGAGATCAGCTGAGGAAAGAGTGATGTCATTAATGAATGTTCAGGCTGTAAATTTGGATTTGGGGCTAGAGACTGAGCATGACAAATGTTGAGCTCTGTTTAAGAGAGGGAGTGAATGGACCATGTAATTACAGGTCAGTGCATAAGTTGAAAGTCATGGCGTAAGGTGACAGGGGAAGCCTGAAGCATGACACACTGGGTGAGCTGATGAAAATAAAGTGGTGAGCAGCTGTTCAGGCAGCAAGGAGATGTCTGGTCTGTTTAGCCTCCTTCAGCTGACAGCACAGAAATTACCCTACCACACCTCCATCCTTATCAAACCATCTCCGCATTTCCAAATCATGGCCATTCATGTACATTTCCATGTGCCGCGATGTCATTTTTAACTTGAAATCTACCAATCTCTGCCTTGACATTAGAGCTTCCACAAGTTGTCTGGGGCACACATTTTTACAATTCCTCATCCTCTTGGTGAAGAGATTCCTCCTCATCTCAGTCCTAAATCGATTGTCCTTTATTCTGAGAAGGTTCTCGGGGACTCACACACAGGACCAGAGAAACATCCTTCCTGCACTTACTGTCAATGTGTTTCAGCATTTTGGAATTTTCTTGGATATTACTGAATTCATCTCACTCCATATATTCCAGTCTCCCTCATCATTAAGTAAGGGGGCCAAACCTGTATACAGATCCACTCTCCTGCCTTTACTCTGATGCCTTGATTCCTCAATTTACGAAAAAACCCCACAGCTCTCTGCGACAAAGAGTTCCAAAGACTCACGACCCTCTGAGAGAAGAAATTTACCCTCATCTCAGTTTTCACTTGGGGCCCCCTCATTATGAGACAATGCCCTATATTCTTCAACTCTCCCGTGAGATGAATCATTCTCTGTACAGAACTCTGTCAACACTCTTCATGCGATTGCCTCTCATTCCTCTAAACTCCAGTGAGTACGGTAGGAATCTGTTTAATCTTTGCTCTGTAGCCAATTCTTCCACACTGGGATCATCCTTGTGAACATTTCTGATCTGCCTCCAATTAAATGTTATCTCTTCTTATCTCAGCAGCACTTTTCATATTTGCAAAAAGACTTCCCTCGTTTTATACTCCAACTGCCTTGAAGTTCTGCCAACATTCCTTTTATGATTACATGCTAGGTTTTACAGCAGTGAGCAGTGGGAGCTGCGAGGAAGTGAGGTCGGAGCAGACAGGCTGTTGGGAAGGTAAGTGCTGCTGAGAAACAAACCTCCTCACCATTCTAAACCCACTCCCCAGGACATAGCCCAAGGCCTGACCTTGTGAGTACATATCTAAATAATTCTTCTTTTGTATTAGGGCTTCTGTCTCTCCCACTCTTACAGGCAGTGAGTTTCAGATCCCCACCATCCTCTGGGTGAAAACATTTTTCTCCACATTCCCACAAAACCTCCTGCACATTCACTTCAATGTTTGCCCCCCACACACCCTGGTACTGGATCTTTCCATCAAAGGGAAATGTTTCTTCCAATCTCCCCTATCTCTGCCGAACATTAATTTATACATCTTAATCATGTACCCTCTCAATATCCACTATCCCATGGGAAAAAAACCCAATCTGTCTTCAATAACTGGATCTGTCTATCCCAGGTAAAATCCTGGTAAATCTCCTCCACACCTTCTCTTGTGCAATCACATCCTATAATGTGTATTATGGGACTGCATACTCTTGCTGTGTGTCCCTGAACAATGCTTTTTCACAATTCTACCATAACCTCCCTGCCCTTAAACTCAATGCCTTGGCAAACAAAACCAAGTGTAATGTATCCCTTGTTAACCACTCCTTCTCCTCGTCGCACACAATAAATGGACTGATGGACACGCACCGAAGCTCCCTCTGATTCTCATTGCTGCACCGCAGCCAACCATCCATCATGTGTTTCCTTGCCTGTCCTCCTGCCCAACTGCAACACTCCACACTTGCCAGGTTGAAAAAGTGTTCTGAAGGTCAGCTTCAGAGTTCATGGATCTCACTGACCAGACCTGTACGATGCACACCAGCAAATTCACAGATAGCGTCTCTCTGCTGAGGAAGTCCATGACCCCTGTGGAGGATTGAGACACCTGCCACGTGTGACCTTGACAGAATATCACACACCCAAACGATGAATGGATGCTGAATAATGGGAGTTTTAAAGGTGGAATCCATAACTGCACTTGAATCTGACTGTTCAACACAAATGTCGATCATGTAGCAAAAAGATCAACATATTGTCTAATTAGTGAGACGTTGCAGAGCTCTGAGATGCAGAGAGATCCAGGAGTCCTAGTGCATAAGACCAGGAGACATTGGAGCAGAAATTCAGCCCGTTGAGTCTGCTCCACCATGCAATCATGGCTGATAAGTTTCTCAACCCGATTTCCCAGCTATTTCTCTGGAACCCTTGATCCCCTTCACAATCAAGAACATATCTAACTCTGTTTTAAATATGGTCAGTGATTCACGAATTTCTGTCCGATAATGTTTCTCCCTATCTCCGTTTTAAAGACGCTTCCCATTACACAAAGTCCGTGTCCTCAGATACAACGCTTTCCTGCCAATGGAAACATCCTCCCAACATCCACTCTCTCCAGGCTGTTCAATATTTCTGAGTTCCAATCAGGACTACTCTTATCCTTCTAAACTCTATCGAGTTTCGACGCAGAGTGCTCAAACATTCTCATATGTTCAGCCTTTCATTCCTGAAATCATTCTCGTGAACCTCCACTGGGTCTCCAGGCTGGATATATTCTTCCTGAGGTATGAGGCCTAAAATTGCCGACAAAAGGTCTGACCAGACATTTATAAAACCTCACAGATATACCCCTGCTTTTATATTCTAGTCCTCTACAAGTAAATGCGAAAATTGTATTTGCCTTCATAACTACCAACCGAACATGCAAGTTCACCTTAAGAGACTCCCATGTCCTTTTGCACTTTTGATTTCTGAACTTTCTCCCCAGTTCGAAGTGTCTATTCCGTAATTCTTCCTGCCAAAGTGTAGAGCCTCACACTTTCCCACGTTGTATTCCATCTGCCACTTCTTTGCCCACTCTCCAAATGTGTCAATCCTTCAGCAGCTTCCCCTCCTCTTCAATACTACCTGTTGCTCTTCCTTTCTTTATATCATCAGCAAACTTTGCCAAAATGCCCTCAGCTCCTTCATCTGAATCAATAATGTATAAAGTGAAAAGTTGTGGTCTGACCCTTAAGGATTTCAACTCGCTTCTGGCTGCCATGCTGAGAAAGGCCCTTTTATCCTACTCTCTGCTTTCTGCCAGAGAGTCAATCTTCTCTCCATGCTATCACCTTGCCTTGAACACCATGGGCCCTTGGCGGACTCAGCACCCTCCTGTGCCGCACCTTAATGAAGGTCTTGTTGAATTCCTGGGAGATAACATCAGTTGGTTCTCCTTGGTCTACCCTGCTTGTTACCCCCTCAATGAATTCTAAAAGATTTGTCAGGCATGACCTCCCCTTGATGAAACAATTTGCTGTATTTTCCCATGCACTACCAAGTATTCAGAAAGCTCATCCATTTTTCTCCAGAAGGGTCCAGACCTGAAACATTAGCTTTTCTGCTCCTCTGAAGTTGCTTGACCTGCTGTGTGCATCCAGCTCGACACCTTGTTGTCTCAATTCTCTGGCCCAACCTGGTTTTGAATTGCATCCAATCTTCTGCTGAGCCCAAGCGTCAAAAATGAACAATCATCATAGGGAACACAATGCCTTGTAAGAGAAATACTCACCACAGCTCAACATGTCAGATTGAGCTATGTGGGAAATCTGCTGTCACCATCCTGTTTATTGGTGAAAATCAAAAATCACACGACACCAGGTTATAATCCAACAGGTTTATTTGAAGACATCAGCTTATTGATAAACCTGTTGCAGGATTAAGTGGTGTTAGAACATAGAACATTACAGCGCAGTACAGGCCTTTCAGCCCTCGATGTTGTGCCGACCTGTCATACCGATCTCAAGCCCATCTAACCTACATTATTCCATGTACGTCCATATGCTTGTCCAATGACGACTTAAATGTACCTAAAGTTGGCGAATCTACTACCGTTGCAGGCAAAGCGTACCATTCCCTTACCACTCTCTGAGTAAAGAAACTACCTCTGACATCTGTCCTATATCTTTCACCCCTCAATTTAAAGCTATGCCCCCTCATGCTCGCCGTCACCATCCTAGGAAAAAGGCTCTCCCTATCCACCCTATCTAACCCTCTGATTATTTTATATGTTTCAATTAAGTCACCTCTCAACCTTCGTCTCTCTAATGAAAACAGCCTCAAGTCCCTCAGCCTTTCCTCGTAAGACCTTCCCTCCATACCAGGCAACATCCCAGTAAATCTCCTCTGCACCCTTTCCAAAGCTTCCACATCCTTCTTATAATGCGGTGACCAGAACTGAACACAATGCTCCAAGTGCGGCTGCACCAGAGTTTTGTACAGCTTCACCATAACCTCTTGGTTCCAGAACTCGATCCCTCTATTAATTAAAGCTAAAATACTGTACGCCTTCTTAACAGCCCTGTCAACCTGGGTGGCAACTTTCAAGGATCTGTGTACATGGACACCGAGATCTCTCTGCTCATCTGCACTGCTAAGAATCTTACCATTAGCCTTGTACTTGGCCTTCCGGTTACTCCTACCAAAGTGCATCACCGCACACTTGTCTGCCTTAAACTCCATTTGCCACCTCTCAGCCCAGCTCTGCAGCTTATCTGTGTCTCTCTGCAACCTACAGCATCCTTCGTCACTATCCACAATTCCACCGACCCTAGTGTCGTCTGCAAATTTACTAACTCATCCTTCTACACCCTCATCCAGGTCATTTATAAAAATGACAAACAGCAGTGGACCCAACACCGACCCTTGGGGTACACCACTAGTAACTGGTCTCCAGGATGAACATTTCCCATCAACTACCACCCTCTGTCTTCTTTCAGCAAGCCAATTTCCAATCCAAACTGCTATATCTCCCACAATTCCATTCCTCCGCATTTTGTACAATAGCCTATTGTGGGGAACCTTATCGAACGCCTTGCTGAAATCCATATACACCACATCAACCGGTTTACTCTCATCTACCTGTTTGGTCACCTTCTCAAAGAAATCAATAAGGTTTGTGAGGCACAACCTACCCTTCACAAAACCGTGCTGACTATCCCTCATCCATTTATTCTTTTCTGGATGATTATAAATCCTATCTCTTATAATCTTTTCCAACACTTTACCAACAAGAGGTAAGGCTCACTGGTCTATAATTTCCAGGGTTGTCTCTACTCCCCTTCTTGAACAGGGGAACCACATTTACTATCTCCAGTCATCTGGCACTATTCCTGTAGACAATGACGAGTTAACGATCAATGCCAAAGGCTCGGCAATCTCCTCCCTGTCTTCCCAGAGGATCCGAGGATAAATCCCATCCGGCCCAGGGGACTTATCTATCTTCACCTTCTGAAGGATTTCTAATACCTCTTCCATGTGAACCTCACTCCCACCTAGCCTAGTAGCCTGTATCTCAGTATTCTCCTCAACAACATTGTCGTCTTCTGGAGTGAATACTGTTGAAAAATATTCATTTAGCGCTTCCCCTATCTCATCTGACTCAGCACACAACTTACCACTACTATCCTTGATTGGGCCTAATCTTACTTTCGTCATTCTTTTATTCCTTAAATACCTATAGAAAGCCTTCGGTTTACCCTGATCCTATCCACCAACAACTTCTCATGTCTCCTGGGATAATGGGAACTGCAGATGCTGGAGATTCCAAGATAATAAAATGTGAGGCTGGATGAACACAGCAGGCCAAGCAGCATCTCTGATGAAGGGTCTAGGCCCGAAACATTAGCTTTTGTGCCCCTGAGATGCTGCTTGGCCTGCTGTGTTCATCCAGCCTCACATTTTATTCTCATGTCTCCTCCTGGCTCTTCTGAGCTCTCTCTTTAGGTCTTTCCAGGCTACTTCGTCGCCCTCAAGTGCCCTAACTGAGCCTTCACATCTCATCCTAACATAAGCCTTCTTCTTCCTCTTGACCAGAGATTCCACCTCCTTTGTAAACCACGGCTCCCGCACTCTAGAGCTTCCTCCCTGCCTGACAGGTACATATTTATCTAGGACACACTGGAGAATTCCCTTCAATAAGCTCCACATTTCTACTGTGCCTATCCCCTGCAGTTTCCTTCCCCATTCTATGCTCCCTAAATCTTGCCTAATCTCATCGTAATTGCCTTTCACCCAGCTATAACTCTTGCCCAGTGGTATACACCTATCCCTTTCCATCACTAAAGTAAACATAACAGAATTGTGATCACTATCACCAAAGTGCTCACCTACTTCCAAATCTAACACCTGGCCGGGCCCATTACCCAGTACCAAATCTAATGTGGCTTCATCCCTTGTTGGCCTATCTACATACTGTGTCAGGAAGCCCTCTTGCACACTCTGGACAAAAACTGACCCATCTATAGTACTCGAACTATAATGTTCCCAGTCAATATCTGGAAAGTTGAAGTCCCCCATGACAACTACCCTGTCTCTCTCACTCCTATCGAGAATCATCTTTGCTATCCTTTCCTCTACATCTCTGGAACTATTCGGAGGGCTGTAGAAAACTCCCAACAGGGTGACCTCTCCTTTCATGTTTTTAACCTCAGCCCATACTACCTCAGTTGATGAGTCCCCAAACATCCTTTCTGCAACTGTAATACTGTCCTTCACCAACAATGCCACACCTCCACCCCTTTTACCATCTTCTCTGTTCTTACTGAAACATCTAAATCCCGGAACCTGCAACAACCATTCCTGTCCCTGCTCTATCCATGTCTCCGAAATGGCCACAACATTGAAGTCCCAGGTACTAACTCATGCTGCAAGTTCACCCACCTTATTCCGGACGCTCCTGGCATTGAAGTAGACACACTTCAATCCAACTTCTTGCTTGCCGGTGCCATCTTGCTTCCCTGAAACTTTATTTCGGACCACCCTACACTCAACCTTTTCTATAGTCGAACTACAATTTTGGTGCCCATCCCCCTGCTGAATTAGTTTAAACCCACCCGAACAGCCTTAGCAAATTCCGCCCCCCCCCCTCAGGATATCGGTACCCCTCTGGTTCAGGTGAAGACCATCTTGCTTGTAGAGGTCCCACCTACCCCAGAAAGAGCCCCAATTATCCAAGAATCCAAAACCCTCCCTCCTGCACCATCCCTGTAGCCACGTGTTCAACTCCTCTCTCTCCCTATTCCTCACCTCACTAGCACATGGCACGGGCAACAAACCAGAGACAACAACTCTGTTCATCCTAGCTCTCAGCTTCCATCCTAGCTCCCTGAATTTCTGCCTTAAATCCCCGTCTCTCTTCCTACCTATGTCATCGGTGCCAATGTGGACCACGACTTGAGGCTGCTCCCCCTCCCCCTTAAGGATCCCAAAAACACGATCAGAGACATCACGCACCCTGGCACCTGGGAGGCAACACACCAAAACCCTTTTGACCCTGCCCATTCCAGTTCAACATTGGCAACTCTACATCTTGTTCAAAATGAATAGGAAAATGTTGAAATAGAAGTTGAATGTGAGAAAATGTGAATTTGTTCCAGATGGAAGTGACAGCAACAGAACACAGTAATATTTAAATGGAGAAAGACTGCAGAAAGCTTCAATACAAGGGGACTTGGGGGGACATGTGCACAAAACGCAGAAAGACCATAAGGCTATAAAACATAGGAGTGGAAGTAAGGCCATTCAGCCCATCGGGTCCACTCCGCCATTTAATCGTGGCTGATGGGCATTTCAACTCCACTTCCCTGCACTCTCCCTCTAGTCCTTGATTCCTTGTGAGATCAAAGAATTTATCAATCTCTGCCTTGAAGTCATTAAATATCCCGGCCTCCACTGTGCTCCGTGGCAATGAATTCCACAGGCCCACCACTCTCTGGCTGAAGAAATGTCTCCTCATTTCCATTCTAAATTGATCCCCTCTAATTCTAAGGCTGTGCCCACGTGTCCTAGTCTTCCCGCCCGATGGAAACAACTTCTCAGAGTCCACCCCTTCTAAGCCATGCATTATCTTGTAAGTTTCTATTAGATCTCCCCTAAACCTTCTAAACTCTAATGATTACAATCCCAGGATCCTCGGCCATTCATCCTATATTAGGCCGACCATTCCAAGGATCATCCATATGAATCTCCGCTGGACACGTTTCAGTGCCAGTATGTCCTTCCTGAGGTGTGGGTCCCAAAATTGGACATAGTATTCTAAATGGGGCCTAACTAGAGCTTTATAAATTCTCAGAAGCACAACGCTGCTTTTATATTCCAACACTCTTGAGATAAATGACAACATTACATTCGCTTTCTTAATCACAGACTCAACCTGCAAGTTAACCTTTAGGGAACCCTGGACTAGCACTCCCAGATCCCTCTGTACTTCAGCTTTATGAATTTTCTCACCATTTAGAAAATAGCCCATGCCTGTATTCTTCTTTCCAAAGTGCAAGACCTTGCATTGCTCACATTGAATTTCATCAGCCATTTCCTGGACCACTCTCCTAAACTGTCTAAATCTTTCTGCAGCCTCCCCACCTCCTCAGTACTACCTGCCTGTACACCTAACCTCATATCATTGGCAAACTTTGCCAGAATGCCCCCAGTCCCTTCATCCAGATCATTAATATATAAAGTTAACAGCTGCGGCCCCAACATTGAACCCTGTGGGACACCACTTGTCCCCTGTAGCCATTCCGAAAAAGAGCCTTTTATCCCAACCCCCTGCCTTCTTTCAGACAGCCAATCCTCAATCCATGCCATTAGCTCAGCTCGAACACCATGGACCCTCACCTTACTGAGCAGCCTCCCGTGAGGCACCTTACCAAAGGCCTTTTGGAAGTCTAGATAGATAACATCCACTGGGTTTCCCTGGTCTAACCTACTTGTTACCTCTTCAAAGAATTCTAACAGATTTGTCAGGCACGATCTCCCCTTACTAAATCCATGCTGACTTATTCTAATCTGACACTGCACTTCCAAGAATTTAGAAATCTCATCCTGAATGATGGATTCTAGAATTGTACCAACAATCGAGGTTAGGCTAATTGGCCTATAATTTTCCATCTTCTTTTCTTGATCCTTTCTTAAACAAGGGGGTTACAACAGCAAGTTCCCAATCATTTGGGACTTTCCCTAACTTTTGAAAGATCACAACCAATGCCTTCGCTATTTCTTTAGCCACCTCCCTCAGAACTCTCGGATGTAGCCCTTCGGGGCCAGGAGATTTATCAAATTTTAGACCTTTTAGTTTTTCTAGCACTTTCTCTTTTGTAATGCCGATCATACTCAACTCTGCCCCCCACTCTCCTTAATTGTTGGCATACTACTCATGTCTTCCGCCGTGAAGACTGACATAAAGCACTTCAGTTCTTCAGCTATTACCTTGTCTCCCATCACTAGCCTTCCAGCATCAATTTGGAGAGGCCCAATGTCTACTTTGGCCTCTTGTTTGTTTCTTATGTATTGAAAGAAACTTTTACTGTCATTTTTCACATTACTGGCCAGCCGACGTTCAGATTTGATCCTCTCCTTCCTTATTTCTCTCTTTGTTCTCCTCTGTTTGTTTTTGTAGCCTTCCCAATCTTCTGATTTCCCAGTGCCCTTGGCCACTTTATAGGCTGTCTCTTTTTCTTTGATACATTTCCTGACGTCCTTTGTCAGACATGGCTGTCTAATCCCCCCTGCTGAATAATCTTTTTTTTCTTTGGGATGAATGTCTGTACTGTGTCCTCAATTACACCCAGAAACACCTGCCATTGTTGCTCTACTGTCTTCCCCACTAGGCTCTGCTTCCAGTTGATTTTCATCAGTTCCTCTCTCATGCTCCTGTAATTATCTTTATTTAACTGGAACACCATTACATCCGATTTTTCCTTCTCTCTTTCAAACTGCAGACTGAACTCTACCATATTATGATCGCTGCCTCCAAAGTGTTCCCTTACTTTAAGATCTTTTATAAAGTCTGGCTCATTACACAGCACTAAGTCCAGAAATGCCTGCTCCCTTGTGGGCTCCATCACAAGCTGTTCCAAAAAGCATTCCATGAATTCCCTCTCTCTGGATTCACCGGCAACACTATTTACTCAGCCCACTTACATCCTGAAGTCCCCCATGATCACCGTGACCTTCCCTTTCTGACATGCCCTGTCCATTTCTCGGTGCATCTTGCGCCCCTGGTCCTGATCACTGTTAGGAGGTCTGTACATAACTCCTGTTATGGTTTCTTTGCCTTTGTGGTTCCTCAACTCCACCCACTCAAACTCCACATCATCTGACCCTCTGTCATTCAGTGCCATAGATTTAATATCATTCTTAACTAACAGGGCAACCCCACCCCCTCTGCCCAACTCCCTTATCTTTTCGATAAGTTGTAAATCCTTGGATGTTTAACTGCCAGTCCTGAACCCCCTGCAACCATGTCTCTGTGATGCCTCCCACATCATAAACATTCAAGATCATTTGTGCCATTAATTCATTTACTTTGTTACGAATACTACAAACATTTAGGTAAAGTGTCTTAATGCTAACTTTCTTATAAGTATTAGAGATATTGGAAATCATAAGATGTCCTAAGTTATCCTTTCTTTTTGCTGCATTCCTAGTCTGCCTCGAGCTTAAACCCATCTATACGTATGGTATCCTGCAGCTTATCTTTCCGTTTAACTCCATACTCCCTGTTGCTTTTGCTTTCCATTCCCCCCGACTCAGAAGTTTAAAGCTGTACTGACCACCCTATTTATGCTTTTCGCTAGAACACTGGTCCCTGATCAGTTCAGGTGGAGACCGTCCCAATGGTACAGATCCCCCCGGTTCCAAAACTGATGCCAATACCCCATGAAATGGAATCCCTCTTTCCCACACCACTCCCTTAGCCACGTGTTTACTTCCCGAACTTTCTTATCCCTACGCCAACTGGCACTTTTCTCGGGCAGTAATCCGGAGATTATGACCCTTGAAGACCTGTACTTCAATTTCCTTCCTCGTGCTTGATAATCCCTGAACAGGTCCTCTACTCTAGCCTTCGCTATGTTGTTAGCCCCAACGTGGACCACAATGACTGGATCCTCCCTCTCCCGCTCCAATATCTTTTCAAGGCGGTCGGAGATGTCCTGCACCCTGGCACTGGACAGGCAACACACCATGCGGGACCCCGATCCGGCTTGCATAGGATACTATCTGTCCCCCTAATTATAGAATCCCCTATAACCACTACTTGTCTTTTTGCTCCCACCTCTTGAATGGCCTTCTGCACCATGGTGCCGTGGTCAGTAGGCTCATCCTGTCCACAGCCCTTTCCCTCATCCGTACAGGGAGTAAGAATCTCATACCTGGTGGACAAGGCCAAGAGCTGAAGCTCCGGCACTCCTGAACTCAGAATCGCCCAACCTGCCTCACTTACAGTCACACCCTGTTGTCTGTGAACACTTATTGAATTTGAATTACTTAATCTACCGGGTGTGACTGCCTCCAGAAACAGTGTTCAGGTAACTCTCCCCCTCCCAGATGTGCCACAGAGTTTGAAGGTCAGATTCCAGATCATTAATTCTGATACGGAGTTCTTCCAGCAACCAACACTTTTTGCAGATGTGGTCACCGCCATTCACAATGGGATCAGCCAGCTTCCCCACATCATACAGCTACAGCACATCACCTGTCCAGCCATTACTACTTATTGAATTAACTTTTACAATTTAGAACATAGAACATAGAAAAATACAGCACAGAACAGGCCCTTCAGCCCACAATGTTGTGCCGACCATTGATCCTCATGTGTGCACCCTCAAATTTCTGTGACCATATGCATGTCCAGCAGTCTCTTAAATGACCCCAATGACCTTGCTTCCACAACTGCTGCTGGCAATGCATTCCATGCTCTCACAACTCTCTGTGTAAAGAACCCGCCTCTGACATCCCCTCTATACTTTCCACCGACCAGCTTAAAACTATGACCCCTCGTGCTAGCCATTTCTGCCCTGGGAAATAGTCTCTGGCTATCAACTCTATCTATGCCTCTCATTTATGTATTAAATAATTTCTAGTACTTCTCTGCCACGGTCTTATTCAATTGACCAATTCAATTTTTAATCAATCACATGATACTCAAGAAATATAAATTGAAAGCTTTACCTTACCACCACATGAGAGTCCTTCTCAGTTAGAGCTTCCGCTGAGATAAATTCTTTGATCTCACAAGGAATCAAGGACTACGGGGAGAGTGCAGGAAAGTGTAGTTGAAATGCTCATCAGCAATGATTAAATGGCAGAGTGGACTCGATGGGCCAAATGGCCTTATTTCCACTCCTATGTCTTAAGGTGTTATGGCCTTATAGACTGAATTACAGGAACTCAAAGATAGTAATCCCTGGGATACTACCAATGCCGTGTGCGAGTGAGACAAGGAATGGAAAGAGAGGACCGATGAATGTGTGGCTAATGAGCTGGTGCAGGGGGCAGGGTTTCAGGTTCTTGGATCATTGAAACCTCTTCTGTGGCATTGCTGGCCTGTACAATGGGGACCGGTTGCACCTAAACTGGAGGGGAACCAATATGCTCACAGGGAGGTTCGCTCATGCTACTCAGGTGTTTTTAAACTAGAATGGCAGGAGGTTGGTAACCAGAGCACCACGTCAGCAAGTGGAGGGATTGAGGGGAAGGTACATGTTAGGGCCGGTAAATCAGAAAAAAAGGACAGGCAGAGACAGGTAAATGAACACGATGATAGTAATGGGCTGAACCCCTGGATCCCGGTACATGGGACTATGATGGTACGGCCACGACAGAGAATTGTTTTTGAGAGGGGGAGGACTTGCTGATCAATGTTCCAGACATTCACTGTTTTAGATGTGATGGAAAGTAAAAGAGGTGGAGGAGTTGCATTACTATTGGAGAGAATATTACATCTGCACTCAGAGAGGATGTACTGGAGGGCTTATCCACTGAAGCAATATGGGTAGAGCTCAAAACGAAGATGGGTGCAATCGCTGTGATAGGATGATATTATAGGCCCTCCAACAGCCTCCGAGACATTGAGGAACAAACATGTTGGCAGATTATGGAAAGATGCAATAAAAATAGATCTGTCACAGTGGGTGACTTTCCCTTCCCCAGGACTGACTGGGGCTCCCTTACAGCAAGAGGCTTAGATCGGGCAGAATTTTTAATGTGCATCCAAGAGGGTATATTGAACCTCTACGTCAAGAGTTCAACAAGAGGAGGTGCCATTCTGGGCGTTGTACTGGCTAATGTGCCTAGTCAGGTGGCTGACCTTTCAGTGGGAGAATATATTGGAAACAGTGATCACAACTCCTTAACCATTAAGACAGCTGAAAATTAGGGTAATTCAGGACCTTGTGGCAAAGTGCGAAATTGGGAGAGGACAAATCATATCGGTATTAGACAGGAGCTAGGGAGCAGTTGTTCTCAGGAAAGTCTAAATTTGACATGTGGGAATGTTTAAAGTTCTGCTGATAAGAGTTCAGGTCTGGCATGTTCCAGTGAGGAGGAAGGACAATGATAGCAAGGTAAGGGGCCCTTAGATAATGAGGGAAGTTATGAATTTAGCCAAAAGGAGAAAAGATGCATATGTAACATTTCGGAAGCTAAAATCCGACTGGGCCCATTAGGAATGTGTAGAAAGTAGGAAAGAACACAAGCAGGGAATTGGGATCGGGGTGTAATGTGTAAGATTTAGGGGCACACGTTGTAGCAACCTGAGTTTACAATTGGGTAAAGTGCAGTTATCTCAACCAACTTTTAATTCATTGTGTTCTCATTCATTGGATTTCTGAAGTGGGACTTGTGTTAATTTGAACATCATTCCAATTAAGTATAGTTAAGGAGTAGTTAGAATCAAAGGGGGAATTATTTGCTTTGTCCGTATCTCTTTGAATTAGTCCATTGTTAAGATCAAATAAATATATTGTCACTTGTTATTTATGAAGTTGATCAGGGATTTCCTTTCTTGAAGCATTAATTTGACAAATTACAGGGCGAAAAGGCAAGCTTCTCTGGGTGTTTTGGGGGGAGAAGGGAACCTCCACTCCTGTAAGACCAGATTTGGGTTTATGTCGTTTTAGAGGTCAGAGGGGTTTGAACCATTCCCTCTCCAAAACACTCTCACGTGAGTGCTATGCTGCCATGGTCACATTGCTTTTGCTATCAATTTGCAACATCTAAATGTCTCATTGACTGCCCACAACTGCCCCGTTGCAGCACCTTCTCCAGCAGCAGTCCAGTGCAATCCATCAAACTCTGATTTCAAAGAGCACAGAAGGAGCTGGTTTGACCCAAAGAGCTGCTGTTTGTGGTTGTTCTCTCCACAAACATCCTCCAAGTCATGCCCCTCTGGGAGGTCAGGTGGGAGAAGAAGGCAGATGACACGAAATTGCAGGGACTCAGACAAATTTGTAAATGCATTCTGCCAACAGGGGAAGTACCAGAGGCCTGGAGGGTGGATAATGTGATCCCACCTGTCAAGAAAGGTGTTCACGGTGAACCAGGAAGTTACAGCCTGGTGAGTTGGTCATGCTGAACAAATTTGTTGAAGCTTTTCATAAATGTGATCAAGTGTATGGATGTTCAGTACGAGGTAGTTTATTACAGATTTTAGCCAAGCTTTCAACAAGGTCCAACAGGGGAAACTGATTAAGAAGGTTAGAGCACACGGCATTCAGGGAAACCTAGTGAGATAGATCAGAAACTGGCTTAGTCATGGGACACAAAGGGGAGAGGAAGAAGGCTTTTCAAGAAGGCTGACTGGAGGTTGATGTTCAGCAGTGTACCACAAGGATCAGGACTGTGGCCCTTATTATTTGTTAACATTCTTTCCACAATTTCATCTGTATAGTTTATGTATATGTTCAGCAAGTTTGCACATGATACCAACATTGGTTGGGGGGTTAATTTTGGAGGAAGTGGTAGTAAGTTGCAGGACATTTTAGAAGGGTTGATCAGATAGGCAGAGAACTGGCAGTTTATATTTAACCTTGATAAGTGCGAGGTGATGCAATTTGGAAGAAACAAGAAATTGAGAGAGTATTTAATGAATGGCAGGAATCTGGGTTGCTTAGAGAAACAGAGGGATCTTCAGGTACTTATACCCAAATTATACCCATGAAGTCAGCAGAGCACGAGAATGGGATAGTTAAGAAATCATTTGGGACACTTGCTTTCATCGGATATGGCACAGAGTATAAGAGCAAGGAGGTAATTTTAAGAGTTGTACAGAGCAATGGTCAGGCCACAACTGGAGAATTGGTGCATTTCCGGTCTCCTCATTGCAGGAAGATTTAATACAGGGGTAACAAAGGAGATTCACCAGGAAGTTGCTTCGGATGGAGAGAGTGAGCTACAAAGAGAAGCTAGATAGGATTGCATTGTTTTCTGTAAAACAGAGACGACTGAAGGGGTCACTTAATTGAGGGATGATGAGGGCATGAACTGAGTGAATGGAGACCAGCTTGTCCTTTTGATTGAGGAGGTCAATTGAGAGGGGGCATAGTTATAGGGTAAGGGGCAGGAAATTCAGAGGGGATTTGAGTAAAAGCTTTTTCACTGAAGGTGGTGGGAATCGTCAATGAACTGCCTGGAAAAGTAGTGGAGGCCGGAAACCTTACAACCTGTAAAAAATGTTTGAATTATCACTTGAAATATCATAAAACTCAAGTATACCAGACAAGTGCTGGAAAGTGGGATTAACCAGCTTTATTAGGAATGGTTTCAGGGCAGACAGCAGGGCTGAAGAGTGTTTTCTGCTTTGTATGGCTTTCTGATGCAGCTCAGGAACACCACTGTGATATGGAGCAGTCTCCCGCCACTGACACCCTCAACCACTTAGCTGAACTTGTCCTCACCCTTAACAACTTCTCCTTCAACTCCTCCCAGTTCCTACAGGCAAAGAGGGTGGCCATGGTTACCTGCATGGGCCACGCTATGCCTGCCTTAGGATACGTGGAACAATCCTTCTTTAGAAGCTACGCTGGCACTATTGCACACCTCTTCCTCTGTTACGTCAATGACTGTATCAGCGCAGCCTCATACTCCCATGAGGAGTTTGAACAGGTCACCCACTTCATTAACCCATTCTACCCCAACCTTAAGTTCACCTGGACCATCTCTGATACCTCTCTCTCCTTCCTTGACCTCTCTGTTTCCAACTGTGGCAACCACCTGGAAACCAATATCCATTTCAAACCTACCAATTCCACATCTACCCAGAATACACTTCCTCTCACACACCTTCCTTCAAAAATGCCAGCCCGTATTCCCAATTCCTCAGCTTCCGCTGCATCTGCTCCTGAGTTGAGGCATTCCACTCCTGGACATCCCAGATCTCCTTGTTTTAGAAGGACCACAACTTCCCCTCCACAGTGTTCGAAAACACCCTTGACAGTATCTCTCGCATTTCCAGCAACTCATTCCAAACCACCCTACCCGCAATAACAACCAAAACAGAATCCCCTTTTACACTCGTACCATCCCACCAACCTCCGCATCCACCGCATCATCCTCCGGGACTTTCATCATCACTGACACAACCACCAAAGATATTTTTCCCTCCCCACCCTGATCTGCTTTCCGCAGGGACCACTCGCTCCGATGCCACCCAAAGGTTGCAGGAACAGCAACTCATATTCCGCTTGGGAACCCTGCAATCCAATGGTATCAAGGTGGATTTCACAAGCTTCATAATCTCCCCTCCCTGCACTGCATCCCAAAACCAGCCCAGCTGATCCCCGCCTCCCTAACCTGTTCTTTCTCCCACCTACCCACTCCTCCCACTGCAAGCCCCACCCCCACCTTCTACCTACCAACCTCATCCCGCCTCCTTGACCTGTCTGTCCTCCCTGGACTGACCTATCCCCTCCCTAACTCCCCACCTACACTTTACTGCCTGCATCCTCGCCTGTTTGATCTGTCTACATCCTCTCCACATGTCTTCTCCTTTATCCACCTTCAGTCCGCCTCCCACTCTCTCCTATTTATTTCAGAATCCCTTTCTCCTCCCCGATTTCTGAAGAAGGGTCTTGACCTGAAACGTCAGCTTTCCTGCTCCTCTGATGCTGCTTGGCCTGCTGTGTTCATCCAACTCTGCACCTTGTTGCCACTATGATACGGCTTGTTTGCCATGGGTAAAGGCAGTGGGCTGAGTAGCTGCTTTATAAACGAGAATGCCTACGACGTGCTGTTGACATTTCTCAGAATTTGTCAGATGATCTGCAATCCAGGTACGCATACAGCTTGGTACTGAAATGCCAGTGATATTGACAAGAAGAAGCCTCTCGTCTTCTACCATTTGAATAAAAAGTTCTGGTAGCCTCTGAGCTTGTGCCTTGAGGCAATTATTTGAATAAAACATGAATTCCGACAGACTCAGTAAACCACACATTCCTCCATGACAGTCATCAGCAGAGCACTGGTGGCTGTCGGAGATTACAGGTAACTCCATTATAGCACTTGGCACCTTGATGAAGTGTGCCAAAGGGTCTGCCAGAATTCTGCAGCCTTTCACCGGAGTGACGCTTTCACCAATATTCAAGGTGACGTCCCTAGTGCCTTGGTCTTAGACGGAGTAGAATTTGTGAGGTGCATCCAGGAAAGATTCTTGGAACAATACCAGGAAAGCTGCCACCCAGTTGGATACAGTTGTGAAGAAGGCGTATGGTGTTTTAGCTTTCATTCAGAGAGGGATTGAATTGAAGAGCTGTCAAATTATGCTCCAGCTGTACAAAACCCTGTTTCTGCCACATCTGGAGTATTGTGTCCAGTTTTAGTCGCTTCATTCCAAGAAAGAAGTGGAAACGTTGGAAAAGGTGCAGAGGCGGTCCACCAGGATGTGACCTGGAATGGAGAGAAGGTCTTACGAGGAAAGGTTGAGAGATCTTGGGCTTTTCTCTTTCGAATGATGAAAGATGAGAGGTGACTTGATAGAAGTGTACAAAATGGTGAGAGGTACAGATAGAGTGGATATCCAGAGACTTTTTCTGAGAGTGGAGGTAGCTATTACGAGGGGGCATAGTTTTAAAGTTAGTGCAGTAAAGTAAAGTTATAGATATAGGGGAGATGTCAGAGGTAGGTTCTTTACTCAGAGAGTGGTTGGGGCATGGAATTCATTGCCAGAGCGGGTAGTGGAGTCGGCCTCAATAGGGGCATTTAAGCAGCTATTAGATAGGCATATGGGTGATCGGAAGTGAAGAGGTGGAGGTTAGATAGACCTTAGTTTTCGGGTAAAATTTCAGCACATCCTTAGCCAGAGGGCCTGGCCTGGGTTGTACTGTTAGGGCAGTGCTGTGCTCCTCCTGCCTGATGTCGGAGATCTGAGAGCAATCTCGTGTCCATGACGGGATCTCTGCAGGAAGTTTAAGCGGAATGCTGAGGCACTGTATACATACATTCCAATAAAACTCAGGAGAATGTCAGGCCACTCAAGGATAAAGGAGGGAACTTGTGCTGGGAGGTAGATGATGTGGTGATAACATAAATGATTACTTCATGCAGGACAAGGATATAGAGGGCAGTGCAGGACAGTGGCTCTGTGTTTAGCAGATAAATAAATAAACGATCGATACTGTATCCTGCTCTCTTTATATTTTCGATGTAGTAAATGTTTTTGTATCATGTCATTGTCTGATGTAGTGATTGTTTCATGTAACATGCCATTGTGGGATGTACAATTGCTTTATGTATTATACACCCACTAACATATAAAAACGGGGACTGTCCGCTGCTCGGGGAGAATCACTTACGAGACTCTACACTCTGTGCCGGGTTGAGTAGAGTGACTCTCCACAGCTTGTACTTGCATTGTACTAAAGGATTTGTGTTTTTCGAAACAGGTCAGTGTCTTGTTATTGCATCAAGTCCGTGAGAGTCTCCAAAAATGAACCTAACACGTCTCGGAGGGTTTTACAGAGCAGAAAGTAAATAACTCGGGAAGGGGTCATACTGGACTTGGTGTTGGGGAATGAGTCCGGCCAGGTGGCTGAAGTTTCAGGATGGGATTACTTTGGGGATAGTGATCACGGTTCCGTAAGTTTTAGAATGCTCTTGGACAAAGACGCGAGTGGTCATAAAGGAAGAGTGCGAAATTGAGGGAAGGCCATCTGTAGTGAGATTCAATAGGAGCTGGGGAATGTGGATTGGGAGCGGCTGTTTGAGGGTAAATCCACACTTGATATGAGAGAGGGTTTTGAAGAGAGGTTGATTCGAGTGCAGGACAGACGTGTCCCTGTGAAAATGAGGGATAGAAAGGGCAAGATTAGGGAACAATGAATGACAGGTGAAATAGTGAGACCAGCAAAGAGGAAAAAGGAAGCATACATAAGGTCTAGGTGACTGAAAGCAGATGCTTTAGAAAAATATTGGGAAAGTAGGACCAATCTGAAATGAGGAATTAAGAAGGCTAAAAGGGGTCATGAAATAGTTTTAGCAAACAGGGTTACGGAAAATCTCAAAGCCTTTTATTCATAAGTAAGGAGCAAGGGGTAACTAGAGAAAGGGTTGGCCCACTCAAGGACAAAGGAGGGAAGTTATGCGAGGAGTCAGAGAAATTGAGTGAGATTCTTAATGAGTACTTTGTGTCCGTATTCAACGAGGAGTGGGACACGACTGTTGTTGAGGTTGGGGGTAGATGTTTAATTACTCGAGGACAAATTGACATACAGAGGGGGGGATGTGTTGTTGGGTATTCTAAAAGGCATTAGGGTGGACAAGTCCCCAGGTCTGATGGGATCTATCCGAGGTTACTGAGGGAAGTGAGAGAGAGCTGGGGCCTTAACAGATAACTTTGCAGCATCGTTCAGCACGGGTGAGGTCCCGGAGGACTGGAGACTTGCTAATGTAGTCCCCTTGTTTATGAAGCGTTGCAAGGATAATCCAGGTAATTACAGGCTGGTGAGCCAGATGTCAGTGGTAGGGAGGCTGCTGGAGAAGATACTGAGGGATAGGATCTATTTACATTTGGAAGAAAATGGGCATATTAGTGATGGGCAGCATGGTTTTGTGCAGGGAAGGTCATGTCTTCCCAACTTGTTGGAATTCTTTGAGGAAGTGACAAAATTGATTGAAGAGGGAAGGGCTGCAGATGTCAGAGACATGGACTTCAGTAAGGTGTTTGACAATGTTCTCCAATGGTAGGCTGATGGAGAAAGTGAGGTCACATGGGGTCCAGGGTGTACTAGCTCGATGGATAGAGATCTGGCTGGGTAACAAGAGACAGAGAGTTGTAGTGGAAGGGAGTTTCTCAAACTGGAGAAATGTGACAAGTGGTGTTCCACAGGGATCCGTTTGGGACCTCTTGTTTGCAGTATCCATAAATGATCTGGTGGAAGATGCAGATGGTTGGATTAGCAAGTTTGCAGATGACACGAAGATTGGTGGAGTAGCAGAAAGTGAAGGGGACTCTCAGAGAATGCAGCAGAATATAGATAGATTGGAGATTTGGGCAGAGAAATGGAAGGTGGAGTTCAATCCAGGAAAATGCGAGGTGATGCAATTTGGAAGATTCGAATCGAGACCGAACTATGTGGTAAATGGAAAAGCCTGGGGAGAATTGCTGCATAGAGAGATCTGTTTGTTTAGGTCCATTGTGCTCTGAAGGTGGCAACGCAGGTCGACAGAGTGGTCAAGAAGGCATACGGCATGCTTTCATTCATTGGACAGGTCATTGAGTACAACAGTTGGCAGGTCATGTTACAGTTGTATAGGACTTTGGTTCCACTGCATTTGGAATGCTGCGCACAGTTCTGGTCATCACATTACCAAAAGGATGCAGATGCTTTAGAGACGGTGCACAGGAGGTACACCAGGATGTTGCCTGGTATGGAGGGTGCAAGTTACGAAGAGAGGTTGAGTCGAATAGGATTATTTACATGAGAAAGATGCAGGTTGAAAGGGGACCTGATTGAGGTCTTCAAAATCATCAGAGGTATAGACAGGGTGGATAGCAAGAAGTTTTTTCCCAGTGGTGGGGACTCAATTACTAGGGATCATGATTTCAGTGTTGCGAGGGGAAAAGTTTCAGAGAGATATGCGTGGAAAGTTCTTTACACAAAGGGTGTTGGGTCCCTGGAATGCATTGCAAGCGGAGGTGGTAGAGGTTGGCACAATAGCATGATTTGAGATGTGTGTAGACAGATACATGAATCGGTAGGAAGCAGAGGAATACAGATCCTTGGAAACTAGGCGGCAGGTTTAGACAGAGGATGTGGATCGGCACAGGCTTGGAGGGCCGAATGGCCTGTTCCTCTGCTGTAATCTTCTTTGTGCTTTGTTTTCAATGAGTATTTTGTGTCAGTTTTCACCCAGGAGAAGGATATGGACGATAGTGCGGCTTGGTGGCTCAGTGGTTAGCACTGCCGCCTCACAGCACCAGGGACATGGGTTTGATTCCACACTGCGCGACTGTCCGCATGGAGTTTGCACATTCTCCCTGTGACAGCATCAATTTCCTCCTGGTGTTCCGGTTTCATCCCACAAGCAAAGATGTGCAGGCTTGGTGGATTAGCTAAATTGCACACTGTGTTCAGGGATGTGTAGACTAGGTGCGTTATAGTGGGATGGATCTGGGTGGGTTGCATTGAGGGATGGTGTGGACATGTTGGGCCAAAGGGCCTGTTTCCACAATGTAGGGATTTTATGATATGTGATAGTGGGCTTTGTGTAGAGCACGCTAATGTGCTTGGGCATTCTGCAATGAAGAAAGAAATGGTGTTGGGCCTTTTGAAGAGCAACAAGTCACCTCGACCCAATGGCATCTAGCCCAAATTGTTGAATGAGTTAAAAGAGAAGATTGCTGGGGCTTTGACGAAGATCTTTGTGTCCTTGCGAGCCACTGGAGAGGTCCCAAGGGACTGGTGAGGAGTTAATGTTGTTCCTCTCTTCAAGACAAATAGGAATAATCCAGGAACCTAAAGACCGGTGACGTCAGTGGTTGGGAAGCTCTTGTAGATATTTCTTAGGATAGAATTAACACACATTTGGATAAACACGGCCAGTTAGGGACGGTCACCATGGCTTTCAGCAGTGCATGCCATATCTTATTAACTTGGTTGAATTTTGCGAGGATGTGACAAAGGTGATTGATGAGGGTAGAGCAGTGAACATTGTCTACATGGATTTTAGTAAGGTTTTCGACGAGGTCCCTCATGCTGGACTCACCCAGAAGGTACAGATGCATGGGATCCACAGTGACTTGGCCGTGTGGATTCAGAATTGGATCGTTCCTAGAAGACAGAGTACTGGTGGACAAACAGAAACAGAAGTTGCTGGAAAAACTCAACAGGTTTCGCAACAGGTGTGACGAAAAAATCAGATTAATGTTACGGGTCCGGAGGCCTTCCTCAGGTCATGGTGAAGGGTTGTTTTCCAGGCTGGAAGTGTGTGACTCGTGGTGTTCTGCAGGGTTTTGCACTGGGTACTGAGGTAACAAGGTGTGGAGCTGGATGAAAACAGCAGGCCAAGCAGTATCAGAGGAGCAGGAAGGCTGATGTTTTGGGCTGAGACCCTTCATCAGAAATGCCAAAGGGAGGAGGCATCCTTAGAAGAGGCTTCACAGAGGGGTTAAAATAGTGGGAACTGCAGATGCTGGAGGGACTGAGATAACAAAATGTAGAGCTGGGTGGCAGGCCAAGCAGCATCAGAGGAGCAGGAAGACTTATCTTTCGGGCCTAGATCGTTCTTCAGAAATGGGTACTCTGCTGTTTGTGATGTATGTAAATGACTCAGATGTGGATGGAGATGTGTGAGTTGTGAAGTTTACGGATCAGACAAAGATGGGTGAACTAAAACAAAGTTTTCGGAAAAGCTCAGCAGGTCTGGCAGCATCTGTGAAGGAAATAACAGATTTGTGAAGTTGTGGAGAGTGTAGATCAAATGTCAAGGAAAAGTATAATGACAGGATCCTGAACAGTATTGATGTACAGAGTGATCTTGGAGTTCAAGTCTATAGCTCCCTGAAAGTGGTCACATAAGTAGAGAGTGTTGTCTGATTCCTCCTTAAACATATTGCAGACAACTACGACTGGAATGTTATGAATGAATTTGCACAGGTGTCCCACAGTACCAAAGCGAGTAAATCAATATGAACACAAGTCAGTAACAAAGTAAAACATTCACAATTTATCAGGAACAAAATTACAGCAATTATCAATATGAAACATACTATCTCTTACATTTACAACACTTCCAGAGTCTCTTGTAAATTTACACAGTCGCTTTTTCCGTGGCTCTGTCTCTGGGTCTGCAAAGCTGCTTTCTCCCTCACTCCCTCTCTCTTGATGCTCAGCTGGTCTCTGCCTCTTTGCATTCTGGTCTTCTCGGTGGGCCTCAGGCAATTACAAGAACGATTCCAAGAGAGTGATCGGCAGGTGAACTCTGTTTTGATGCATTTTAAATGCGTTTCTGGAACTTTCTGAATTTCTCACCAATCAGCGTGAGAAACTTTAATTGTTTGAAACAAAGTCAATCATTTTGATGGCATGCTGCTGTCAGGTTTCTTTGTGCAGCATGACCCGGTGCCTTTCTGTCTGGGCTGCCTTTTGTTCAGTGGATAATTTGTTGAGGGTGTCTGTGCAGACTACCTGTTACCTTGCTCCTGTGTTTGCACTGCGTCTGGTGTGTGGGTTTTGTGATTTCAGAGTTTCACTTGGCCAATGTACCCAGCATTCCTTGCTGCTCAGCCAAGGTGGCAATCTGTGTGTTTGCACCTAGGAGGCTGCTACAACAGGATAATGAAGAATGGATGTGGCATGATTGCCTTTGTTGGTCTGGGAATTGCGTATAACAGTCAGGATGTCATGTTGTAGCTTTAACAGACTTTGGTTCAGCAGCACTTAAGAGTATTGGGTTCATTTCTGGTTACCACATTACAGAAAGGAAGTGCACGTTTTGGAGAGGGTGCAGAAGAGGTTTACCAGAATGCTGCCTGGATTAGAGAGCATGAGATATCAAGAAAGGCTGGAAAAACTCAGTTGTTGCCTCTGGAGCAGCAGAGGCTGAGGGACATTTTGACCCAAGTCGATGAATTAATGAGATTCATGACAGAACAGCCAGAATCTTTTTCCCAGAATTGAAATGACAAAAATTAGGGCCAAACATTCAAGGTGAGAGGGGGAATAGTTCAAAGGAAATGTGAGGGTCAGGTATTTTTACACTAAACGTTAGGAGTGTGGAAGGCCAAAGGGGCCGTTACTTTGCTGTACAGTTCTGTGTTCCATAAGAGTCAGAAAGATTCAATGTTTTGTGTCCAGTTACCCCTCATCAGAATGGTTATTGTTTCTGTTTTTGGTTCAGAAAGGGTTTAGGTTGGATCTGTGTGTGTGTGTGAGTGATAGAAAGAGAGACAGAGAGAGAGATGATATTGACCCCTTAAGATACAGAGATGGCACAGCTCTGAAAGAAGTGTCAGCCACTGCTCCAGTGTCCTTGCTTTGCCAACGGAACCTCTTTTTGTCTCCTCTCCTGACCTCAGAGGGGAGTGATCCACTGGGATCGGGGTGTAATGTGTAAGATTTAGGGGCACACGTTGTAGCAACCTGAGTTTACAACTGGGTAAAGTGCAGTTATCTCAACCAACTTTTAATTCATTGTGTTCTCATTCATTGGATTTCTGAAGTGGGACTTGTGTTAATTTGAACATCATTCCAATTAAGTATAGTTAAGGAGTAGTTAGAATCAAAGGGGGAATTATTTGCTTTGTCCGTATCTCTTTGAATTAGTCCATTGTTAAGATCAAATAAATATATTGTCACTTGTTATTTATGAAGTTGATCAGGGATTTCCTTTCTTGAAGCATTAATTTGACAAATTACAGGGCGAAAAGGCAAGCTTCTCTGGGTGTTTTGGGGGGAGAAGGGAACCTCCACTCCTGTAAGACCAGATTTGGGTTTATGTCGTTTTAGAGGTCAGAGGGGTTTGAACCATTCCCTCTCCAAAACACTCTCACGTGAGTGCTATGCTGCCATGGTCACATTGCTTTTGCTATCAATTTGCAACATCTAAATGTCTCATTGACTGCCCACAACTGCCCCGTTGCAGCACCTTCTACAGCAGCAGTCCAGTGCAATCCATCAAACTCTGATTTCAAAGAGCACAGAAGGAGCTGGTTTGACCCAAAGAGCTGCTGTTTGTGGTTGTTCTCTCCACAAACATCCTCCAAGTCATGCCCCTCTGGGAGGTCAGGTGGGAGAAGAAGGCAGATGACACGAAATTGCAGGGACTCAGACAAATTTGTAAATGCATTCTGCCAACAGGGGAAGTACCAGAGGCCTGGAGGGTGGATAATGTGATCCCACCTGTCAAGAAAGGTGTTCACGGTGAACCAGGAAGTTACAGCCTGGTGAGTTGGTCATGCTGAACAAATTTGTTGAAGCTTTTCATAAATGTGATCAAGTGTATGGATGTTCAGTACGAGGTAGTTTATTACAGATTTTAGCCAAGCTTTCAACAAGGTCCAACAGGGGAAACTGATTAAGAAGGTTAGAGCACACGGCATTCAGGGAAACCTAGTGAGATAGATCAGAAACTGGCTTAGTCATGGGACACAAAGGGGAGAGGAAGAAGGCTTTTCAAGAAGGCTGACTGGAGGTTGATGTTCAGCAGTGTACCACAAGGATCAGGACTGTGGCCCTTATTATTTGTTAACATTCTTTCCACAATTTCATCTGTATAGTTTATGTATATGTTCAGCAAGTTTGCACATGATACCAACATTGGTTGGGGGGTTAATTTTGGAGGAAGTGGTAGTAAGTTGCAGGACATTTTAGAAGGGTTGATCAGATAGGCAGAGAACTGGCAGTTTATATTTAACCTTGATAAGTGCGAGGTGATGCAATTTGGAAGAAACAAGAAATTGAGAGAGTATTTAATGAATGGCAGGAATCTGGGTTGCTTAGAGAAACAGAGGGATCTTCAGGTACTTATACCCAAATTATACCCATGAAGTCAGCAGAGCACGAGAATGGGATAGTTAAGAAATCATTTGGGACACTTGCTTTCATCGGATATGGCACAGAGTATAAGAGCAAGGAGGTAATTTTAAGAGTTGTACAGAGCAATGGTCAGGCCACAACTGGAGAATTGGTGCATTTCCGGTCTCCTCATTGCAGGAAGATTTAATACAGGGGTAACAAAGGAGATTCACCAGGAAGTTGCTTCGGATGGAGAGAGTGAGCTACAAAGAGAAGCTAGATAGGATTGCATTGTTTTCTGTAAAACAGAGACGACTGAAGGGGTCACTTAATTGAGGGATGATGAGGGCATGAACTGAGTGAATGGAGACCAGCTTGTCCTTTTGATTGAGGAGGTCAATTGAGAGGGGGCATAGTTATAGGGTAAGGGGCAGGAAATTCAGAGGGGATTTGAGTAAAAGCTTTTTCACTGAAGGTGGTGGGAATCGTCAATGAACTGCCTGGAAAAGTAGTGGAGGCCGGAAACCTTACAACCTGTAAAAAATGTTTGAATTATCACTTGAAATATCATAAAACTCAAGTATACCAGACAAGTGCTGGAAAGTGGGATTAACCAGCTTTATTAGGAATGGTTTCAGGGCAGACAGCAGGGCTGAAGAGTGTTTTCTGCTTTGTATGGCTTTCTGATGCAGCTCAGGAACACCACTGTGATATGGAGCAGTCTCCCGCCACTGACACCCTCAACCACTTAGCTGAACTTGTCCTCACCCTTAACAACTTCTCCTTCAACTCCTCCCAGTTCCTACAGGCAAAGAGGGTGGCCATGGTTACCTGCATGGGCCACGCTATGCCTGCCTTAGGATACGTGGAACAATCCTTCTTTAGAAGCTACGCTGGCACTATTGCACACCTCTTCCTCTGTTACGTCAATGACTGTATCAGCGCAGCCTCATACTCCCATGAGGAGTTTGAACAGGTCACCCACTTCATTAACCCATTCTACCCCAACCTTAAGTTCACCTGGACCATCTCTGATACCTCTCTCTCCTTCCTTGACCTCTCTGTTTCCAACTGTGGCAACCACCTGGAAACCAATATCCATTTCAAACCTACCAATTCCACATCTACCCAGAATACACTTCCTCTCACACACCTTCCTTCAAAAATGCCAGCCCGTATTCCCAATTCCTCAGCTTCCGCTGCATCTGCTCCTGAGTTGAGGCATTCCACTCCTGGACATCCCAGATCTCCTTGTTTTAGAAGGACCACAACTTCCCCTCCACAGTGTTCGAAAACACCCTTGACAGTATCTCTCGCATTTCCAGCAACTCATTCCAAACCACCCTACCCGCAATAACAACCAAAACAGAATCCCCTTTTACACTCGTACCATCCCACCAACCTCCGCATCCACCGCATCATCCTCCGGGACTTTCATCATCACTGACACAACCACCAAAGATATTTTTCCCTCCCCACCCTGATCTGCTTTCCGCAGGGACCACTCGCTCCGATGCCACCCAAAGGTTGCAGGAACAGCAACTCATATTCCGCTTGGGAACCCTGCAATCCAATGGTATCAAGGTGGATTTCACAAGCTTCATAATCTCCCCTCCCTGCACTGCATCCCAAAACCAGCCCAGCTGATCCCCGCCTCCCTAACCTGTTCTTTCTCCCACCTACCCACTCCTCCCACTGCAAGCCCCACCCCCACCTTCTACCTACCAACCTCATCCCGCCTCCTTGACCTGTCTGTCCTCCCTGGACTGACCTATCCCCTCCCTAACTCCCCACCTACACTTTACTGCCTGCATCCTCGCCTGTTTGATCTGTCTACATCCTCTCCACATGTCTTCTCCTTTATCCACCTTCAGTCCGCCTCCCACTCTCTCCTATTTATTTCAGAATCCCTTTCTCCTCCCCGATTTCTGAAGAAGGGTCTTGACCTGAAACGTCAGCTTTCCTGCTCCTCTGATGCTACTTGGCCTGCTGTGTTCATCCAACTCTGCACCTTGTTGCCACTATGATACGGCTTGTTTGCCATGGGTAAAGGCAGTGGGCTGAGTAGCTGCTTTATAAACGAGAATGCCTACGACGTGCTGTTGACATTTCTCAGAATTTGTCAGATGATCTGCAATCCAGGTACGCATACAGCTTGGTACTGAAATGCCAGTGATATTGACAAGAAGAAGCCTCTCGTCTTCTACCATTTGAATAAAAAGTTCTGGTAGCCTCTGAGCTTGTGCCTTGAGGCAATTATTTGAATAAAACATGAATTCCGACAGACTCAGTAAACCACACATTCCTCCATGACAGTCATCAGCAGAGCACTGGTGGCTGTCGGAGATTACAGGTAACTCCATTATAGCACTTGGCACCTTGATGAAGTGTGCCAAAGGGTCTGCCAGAATTCTGCAGCCTTTCACCGGAGTGACACTTTCACCAATATTCAAGGTGACGTCCCTAGTGCCTTGGTCTTAGACGGGGTAGAATTTGTGAGGTGCATCCAGGAAAGATTCTTGGAACAATACCAGGAAAGCTGCCACCCAGTTGGATACAGTTGTGAAGAAGGCGTATGGTGTTTTAGCTTTCATTCAGAGAGGGATTGAATTGAAGAGCTGTCAAATTATGCTCCAGCTGTACAAAACCCTGTTTCTGCCACATCTGGAGTATTGTGTCCAGTTTTAGTCGCTTCATTCCAAGAAAGAAGTGGAAACGTTGGAAAAGGTGCAGAGGCGGTCCACCAGGATGTGACCTGGAATGGAGAGAAGGTCTTACGAGGAAAGGTTGAGAGATCTCGGGTTTTCTCTTTCGAATGATGAAAGATGAGAGGTGACTTGATAGAAGTGTACAAAATGGTGAGAGGTACAGATAGAGTGGATATCCAGAGACTTTTTCTGAGAGTGGAGGTAGCTATTACGAGGGGGCATAGTTTTAAAGTTAGTGCAGTAAAGTAAAGTTATAGATATAGGGGAGATGTCAGAGGTAGGTTCTTTACTCAGAGAGTGGTTGGGGCATGGAATTCATTGCCAGAGCGGGTAGTGGAGTCGGCCTCAATAGGGGCATTTAAGCAGCTATTAGATAGGCATATGGGTGATCGGAAGTGAAGAGGTGGAGGTTAGATAGACCTTAGTTTTCGGGTAAAATTTCAGCACATCCTTAGCCAGAGGGCCTGGCCTGGGTTGTACTGTTAGGGCAGTGCTGTGCTCCTCCTGCCTGATGTCGGAGATCTGAGAGCAATCTCGTGTCCATGACGGGATCTCTGCAGGAAGTTTAAGCGGAATGCTGAGGCACTGTATACATACATTCCAATAAAACTCAGGAGAATGTCAGGCCACTCAAGGATAAAGGAGGGAACTTGTGCTGGGAGGTAGATGATGTGGTGATAACATAAATGATTACTTCATGCAGGACAAGGATATAGAGGGCAGTGCAGGACAGTGGCTCTGTGTTTAGCAGATAAATAAATAAACGATCGATACTGTATCCTGCTCTCTTTATGTTTTCGATGTAGTAAATGTTTTTGTATCATGTCATTGTCTGATGTAGTGATTGTTTCATGTAACATGCCATTGTGGGATGTACAATTGCTTTATGTATTATACACCCAATAACATATAAAAACGGGGACTGTCCGCTGCTCGGGGAGAATCACTTACGAGACTCTACACTCTGTGCCGGGTTGAGTAGAGTGACTCTCCACAGCTTGTACTTGCATTGTACTAAAGGATTTGTGTTTTTCGAAACAGGTCAGTGTCTTGTTATTGCATCAAGTCCGTGAGAGTCTCCAAAAATGAACCTAACACGTCTCGGAGGGTTTTACAGAGCAGAAAGTAAATAACTCGGGAAGGGGTCATACTGGACTTGGTGTTGGGGAATGAGTCCGGCCAGGTGGCTGAAGTTTCAGGATGGGATTACTTTGGGGATAGTGATCACGGTTCCGTAAGTTTTAGAATGCTCTTGGACAAAGACGCGAGTGGTCATAAAGGAAGAGTGCGAAATTGAGGGAAGGCCATCTGTAGTGAGATTCAGTAGGAGCTGGGGAATGTGGATTGGGAGCGGCTGTTTGAGGGTAAATCCACACTTGATATGAGAGAGGGTTTTGAAGAGAGGTTGATTCGAGTGCAGGACAGACGTGTCCCTGTGAAAATGAGGGATAGAAAGGGCAAGATTAGGGAACAATGAATGACAGGTGAAATAGTGAGACCAGCAAAGAGGAAAAAGGAAGCATACATAAGGTCTAGGTGACTGAAAGCAGATGCTTTAGAAAAATATTGGGAAAGTAGGACCAATCTGAAATGAGGAATTAAGAAGGCTAAAAGGGGTCATGAAATAGTTTTAGCAAACAGGGTTAAGGAAAATCTCAAAGCCTTTTATTCATAAGTAAGGAGCAAGGGGTAACTAGAGAAAGGGTTGGCCCACTCAAGGACAAAGGAGGGAAGTTATGCGAGGAGTCAGAGAAATTGAGTGAGATTCTTAATGAGTACTTTGTGTCCGTATTCAACGAGGAGTGGGACACGACTGTTGTTGAGGTTGGGGGTAGATGTTTAATTACTCGAGGACAAATTGACATACAGAGGGGGGGATGTGTTGTTGGGTATTCTAAAAGGCATTAGGGTGGACAAGTCCCCAGGTCTGATGGGATCTATCCGAGGTTACTGAGGGAAGTGAGAGAGAGCTGGGGCCTTAACAGATAACTTTGCAGCATCGTTCAGCACGGGTGAGGTCCCGGAGGACTGGAGACTTGCTAATGTAGTCCCCTTGTTTAAGAAGCGTTGCAAGGATAATCCAGGTAATTACAGGCTGGTGAGCCAGATGTCAGTGGTAGGGAGGCTGCTGGAGAAGATACTGAGGGATAGGATCTATTTACATTTGGAAGAAAATGGGCATATTAGTGATGGGCAGCATGGTTTTGTGCAGGGAAGGTCATGTCTTCCCAACTTGTTGGAATTCTTTGAGGAAGTGACAAAATTGATTGAAGAGGGAAGGGCTGCAGATGTCAGATACATGGACTTCAGTAAGGTGTTTGACAATGTTCTCCAATGGTAGGCTGATGGAGAAAGTGAGGTCACATGGGGTCCAGGGTGTACTAGCTCGATGGATAGAGATCTGGCTGGGTAACAAGAGACAGAGAGTTGTAGTGGAAGGGAGTTTCTCAAACTGGAGAAATGTGACAAGTGGTGTTCCACAGGGATCCGTTTGGGACCTCTTGTTTGCAGTATCCATAAATGATCTGGTGGAAGATGCAGATGGTTGGATTAGCAAGTTTGCAGATGACACGAAGATTGGTGGAGTAGCAGAAAGTGAAGGGGACTCTCAGAGAATGCAGCAGAATATAGATAGATTGGAGATTTGGGCAGAGAAATGGAAGGTGGAGTTCAATCCAGGAAAATGCGAGGTGATGCAATTTGGAAGATTCGAATCGAGACCGAACTATGTGGTAAATGGAAAAGCCTGGGGAGAATTGCTGCATAGAGAGATCTGTTTGTTTAGGTCCATTGTGCTCTGAAGGTGGCAACGCAGGTCGACAGAGTGGTCAAGAAGGCATACGGCATGCTTTCATTCATTGGACAGGTCATTGAGTACAACAGTTGGCAGGTCATGTTACAGTTGTATAGGACTTTGGTTCCACTGCATTTGGAATGCTGCGCACAGTTCTGGTCATCACATTACCAAAAGGATGCAGATGCTTTAGAGACGGTGCACAGGAGGTACACCAGGATGTTGCCTGGTATGGAGGGTGCAAGTTACGAAGAGAGGTTGAGTCGAATAGGATTATTTACATGAGAAAGATGCAGGTTGAAAGGGGACCTGATTGAGGTCTTCAAAATCATCAGAGGTATAGACAGGGTGGATAGCAAGAAGTTTTTTCCCAGTGGTGGGGACTCAATTACTAGGGATCATGATTTCAGTGTTGCGAGGGGAAAAGTTTCAGAGAGATATGCGTGGAAAGTTCTTTACACAAAGGGTGTTGGGTCCCTGGAATGCATTGCAAGCGGAGGTGGTAGAGGTGGGCACAATAGCATGATTTGAGATGTGTGTAGACAGATACATGAATCGGTAGGAAGCAGAGGAATACAGATCCTTGGAAACTAGGCGGCAGGCTTAGACAGAGGATGTGGATCGGCACAGGCTTGGAGGGCCGAATGGCCTGTTCCTCTGCTGTAATCTTCTTTGTGCTTTGTTTTCAATGAGTATTTTGTGTCAGTTTTCACCCAGGAGAAGGATATGGACGATAGTGCAGCTTGGTGGCTCAGTGGTTAGCACTGCCGCCTCACAGCACCAGGGACATGGGTTTGATTCCACACTGCGCGACTGTCCGCATGGAGTTTGCACATTCTCCCTGTGACAGCATCAATTTCCTCCTGGTGTTCCGGTTTCATCCCACAAGCAAAGATGTGCAGGCTTGGTGGATTAGCTAAATTGCACACTGTGTTCGGGGATGTGTAGACTAGGTGCATTATAGTGGGATGGATCTGGGTGGGTTGCATTGAGGGATGGTGTGGACATGTTGGGCCAAAGGGCCTGTTTCCACAATGTAGGGATTTTATGATATGTGATAGTGGGCTTTGTGTAGAGCACGCTAATGTGCTTGGGCATTCTGCAATGAAGAAAGAAATGGTGTTGGGCCTTTTGAAGAGCAACAAGTCGCCTCGACCCAATGGCATCTAGCCCAAATTGTTGAATGAGTTAAAAGAGAAGATTGCTGGGGCTTTGACGAAGATCTTTGTGTCCTTGCGAGCCACTGGAGAGGTCCCAAGGGACTGGTGAGGAGTTAATGTTGTTCCTCTCTTCAAGACAAATAGGAATAATCCAGGAACCTAAAGACCGGTGACGTCAGTGGTTGGGAAGCTCTTGTAGATATTTCTTAGGATAGAATTAACACACATTTGGATAAACGTGGCCAGTTAGGGACAGTCAGCATGGCTTTCTGCAGTGCATGTCATATCTTATTAACTTGGTTGAATTTTGCGAGGAGGTGACAAAGGTGATTGATGAGGGTAGAGCAGTGAACATTGTCTACATGGATTTTAGTAAGGTTTTCGAGAGGTCCCTCACGCTGGGCTCACCAAAAGGTACAGATGCATGGGATCCACAGTGACTTGGCCGTGTGGATTCAGAATTGGATCGTTCCTAGAAGACAGAGTACTGGTGGACAAACAGAAACAGAAGTTGCTGGAAAAACTCAACAGGTTTCGCAACAGCTTTGACGAAAATATCAGATTAATGTTACGGGTCCGGTTGCCCTTCCTCAGGTAATGGTGAAGGGTTGTTTTCCAGGCTGGAAGTGTGTGACTTGTGGTGTTCTGCAGGGTTTTGTACTGGGTACTGAGGTAACAAGGTGAGGAGCTGGATGAAAACAGCAGGCCAAGCAGTATCAGAGGAGCAGGAAGGCAGATATTTTGGGCTGAGACCCTTCATCAGAAATGCCAAAGGGAGGAGGCATCCTTAGAAGAGGCTTCACAGAGGGGTTAAAATAGTGGGAACTGCAGATGCTGGAGGGACTGAGATAACAAGATGTAGAGCTGGGTGGCAGGCCAAGCAGCATCAGAGGAGCAGGAAGACTTATCTTTCGGGCCTAGATCGTTCTTCAGAAATGGGTACTCTGCTGTTTGTGATGTATGTAAATGACTCAGACGTGGATGGAGATGTGTGGGTTGTGAAGTTTACAGATCAGACGAGGATGGGTGAACTAAAACAAAGTTGCTGGAAAAGGTCAGCAGGTCTGGCAGCATCTATGAAGGAAATAACAGATTCGTGAAGTTGTGGAGAGTGTAGATCAAATGTCAAAGAAAAGTATAATGACAGGATCCTGAACAGTATTGATATACAGAGTGATCTTGGAGTTCAAGTCTATAGCTTCCTGAAAGTAGTTACACAAGTAGATCGTGTTGTCTGATTCCTCCTTAAACATATTGCAGACAACTACGACTGGAATGTTATGAATGAATTTGCACAGGTGTCCCACAGTACCAAAGCGAGTAAATCAATATGAACACAAGTCAGTAACAAAGTAAAACATTCACAATTTAGCAGGAACAAAATTACAGCAATTATCAATATGAAACATACTATCTCTTACGTTTACAATACTTCCAGAGTCTCTTGTAAATTTACACAGTCACTTATTCCGTGGCTCTGTCTCTGGGTCTGCAAAGCTGCTTTCTCCCTCTCTCCCTCTCTCTTGATGCTCAGCTGGTCTCTGCCTCTTTGCATTCTGGTCTTCTCGGTGGGCATCAGGCTATTACAAGAACCATTCCAAGAGAGCGGGTCGGCAGGTGAACTCTGTTTTGATACATTTTAAATGCGTTTCTGGAACTTTCTGTATTTCTCACCAATCAGCATGAGAAACTTTAATTGTTTGAAACAAATTCAATCATTTTGATGGCATGCTGCTGTCAGGTTTCTTTGTGCAGCATGACCCGGTGCCTTTCTGTCTGGGCTGCCTTTTGTTGAGTGGATAAGTTATTGGGGGTGTCTGTGCAGACTACCTGTTACCTTACTGCTGTGTTTGCACTGCATCTGGTGTATGGGTTTTGTGATTTCAGAGTTTCACTTGGCCAATGTACCCAGCATTCCTTGCTGCTCAGCCAAGTTGGCAATCTGTGTGTTTGCACCAAGGAGGCTGCTACAACAGTATAATAAAGAATGGATGTGGCATGATTGCCTTTGTTGGTCTGGGAATTGCGTAAAACAGTCAGGATGGCATGTTGTACCTCTATCAGACTTTGGTTCAGCAGCACTTCAGAGTTAATGAAGGGTCTAGGCCCGAAACGTCAGCTTTTGTGCTCCTGAGATGCTGCTTGGCCTGCTGTGTTCATCCAGCCTCACATTTTATTATCTTGGCACTTCAGAGTATTGTGTTCACTTCTGGTTACCACATTACAGAAAGGATGTGCAGGTTTTGGAGAGGGTGCAGAAGAGATTTACCAGAATGCTGCCTGGATTAGAGAGAATGAGATATAAGGAAAGGCTGGAAAAACTCAGTTGTTGTCTCTGGAGCAGCAGAGGCTGAGGGACATTTTGACACAAGTCGATGAATTAATGAGATACATTAGAGGACAGCAAGAATCTTTGTTCCAGAATTGAAATGACAGAAATTAGGGCCAAGCATTCAAGGTGAGAGGGGGAATTGTTCAACGGAAATGTGAAGGTCAGGATTTTTACACTAAACGTTAGGAGCGTGGAAGGACAAAGGGCCCGTTACTTTGCTGTACAGTTCGGTGTTCCATGAGAGTCAGAAAGATTCAATGTTTTGTGTCCAGTTACCCTTCATCAGAATGTTTATTGTTTCTGTTTTTGTTTCAGAAAGTGTTTAGGTTGGATCTGTGTGTGTGTGTGTGTGTGTGTGTGTGTGTGTGTGTGTGAGAGATAGAGAGAGAGAGAGAGAGAGATGATATTGACCCCTTCAGATACAGAGATGGGACAGCTCTCACGGAAGTATCAGCCACTGCTCCAGAGCCCTTGCTTTGCCCACGTAACCTCTTTTTGTCTCCTCTCCTGACCTCAGTGGGGAGTGATCCACTGGGGTAGGGGTGTAATGTGTAAGATTTAGGGGCAGACGTTGTAGCAACCTGAGTTTACAATTGGGTAAAGTGCAGTTATCTCAACCAACTTTTAATTCATTGTGTTCTCATTCATTGGATTTCTGAAGTGGGACTTGTGTTAATTTGAACATCATTCCAATTAAGTATAGTTAAGGAGTAGTTAGAATCAAAGGGGGAATTATTCGCTTTGTCAGTATCTCTTTGAGTTAGTCCATTGTTAAGATCAAATAAATATATTGTCACTTGTTATTTATGAAGCTGATCAGGGATTTCTTTTCTTGAAGCATTAATTTGACAAATTATGAGGGCAAATGGCAAGCTTCTATGGGTGTTTTGGGGGTAGAAGGGAACCTCCACTCCTGTAAGACCAGATTTGGGTTTATGTCAGTTTAAGGATCAGAGGGGTTTGACCCTTCCCGCTCCAAAACACTCTCACGTGAGTGCTAGGCTGCGTGGTCACATTGCTTTTGCTGATCAATTTGCAACATCTAAATGTCTCACTGACTGCTCACAACTGCCACGTGGCAGCACCTTCTACAGCAGCAGTCCAGTGCAATCCACCAAACTCTGATTTCAAAGAGCACAGAAGGAGCTGGTTTGACCCAAAGAGCTGCTGTTTGTGGTTGTTCTCTCCACAAACATCCTCCAAGTCATGCCCCTCTGGGAGGTCAGGTGGGAGAAGAAGGCAGATGTTTGTGAGGATGTGTCCTTGGGGTGGGGGCACGTGCTGGGATGGGCATGGAACAGAGAGCAGCTGGGATGAAGGATGAAGGAAACATTTTAAATTGTGACCACAAATCTATCCACTGTTTATCAGGTCACTTCCTTAACTATCCAGGGATGTAGATTGTCAAGGCCTTGGAATTTATGAGACATCAATTCCATCAATTCCTTCAAATCAATTTCTCTGCTCACACTGACTCGCTTCAGTCTCTCCGTCTTACTAAACTCTAGTTCTCCATCATTTCCAGTATTTGTGAAGACAGAGTGAAATATGGATATAGTTCACGGCCATTTTTGTGTTCTATGTTTTAAAATGGTAAAGCAGCAATTCGACAGAACTCAATTAACCAGAGGCCATGAGCAACCAGGGTCCCATAGAGGAACTTAAACTTTGGGTCAATGAAAAGACATTACTAAAAATGGGCCTCAGAGGGTGCACAGACAATGGGAACTGCAGATGCTGGAGAATCCAAGATAACAAAGTGTGAAGCTGGATGAACACAGCAGGCCAAGCAGCATCTCAGGAGCACAAAAGCTGATGTTTTGGGCCGAGACTCTTCATCAGAGCTCTTATCTCAGATCTAAGGACCATGTTCTGTCTGGAGAAAGCCCTTGTTCAAAGACCTCCCGGTTTCAAACTTTCTCTCTTTCGATCTACAAGTGGACAAAAAAAAACCCTTGGGAAAAAAATGAGATAGCTTTAGTTCAAAGGCAAACAGGACAAGCTTTATGGAGACAGAGCACAGCAAGATCACAGGTTTTCCTCTGCCAGTGACTCCGCAAATTTCTCAGGAACGTCCAAACACACACATATCAGGCAATGAATTGAGTTTTCCTGGCAGAACCTTTGGAAATCTTTGAAATGATAAGTTATCTGATTACAACAGTCACTGTCTGAAATGATGGCATTCGAACAGTTGTTGCACAGTAAGATCCCACATGCAACAGTTGTATCAGCAGTCAGATAATCTGATCTTTCTTCCCCTCTGTGATGACGGTTAAATTTAATTGCTTCCTCTGACCCCACAACCGAATTCATAATTCCAAATAACTCTCCTGTTTTTCCTGCTTTGTCAATTTTTCAGATCTTTCGTTCAGTGTCAAATTTTCTCATCCTGCCCTTTTCCTAACCACATTAATCCTCAGGGTCATAGAGAGACACAACTCGTGGGTAAACTCCAGTTTCCCCCGATGGAACTTTCTACAGTTCAAGTTTCTTCTGGCTCAAAATATTTTGGATCTTCACATTACTGCTTTCCAATTAAACAATCCCCAACATAAAAGAGAAAGGATTACTTGAAAGGGGGAATAAGAGAATTTTGAAACAAAATTTCGAAGCAAGAGCCCAGGTTTACCTGCCATCACTATACTCCACTGTGTCACACAATGTCACAGCAGCATAAAAATACAAACTAATCGTAAGAGAGCAATTAACCAGCAGCTTGAGATATTTCTGATCAGACACAGGCAAACACACACACACAATCACAACCAGACTGGCAGAGGTGCTCAATCTCTCATTAGAGAGACTGAACAGGGTTTGAGAATGAATCTGACAATTTCTTGTCCAGATTTATTCTCAGTGAGGTGTTTGCTGACTGCATCCCAGAGTGTCAGACAATTGCACTCTCTCTCATATAACACGGTGTAGAGCTGGATGAACACAGCAGGCCAAGCAGCTTCAGAAGAGCAGGAAAGCTGACATTTTGGGTCTGGACCTTTCTTCAGAAATTTCTGAGGTCTAGAAAATCATGAGAGGTATCGACAGGGTGGATAGCAAGATGCTTTTTCCCCAGAGTAGGGGACTCAATCACTAGGGGTCATGATTTCAAGGTGAGAGGGGAAATGCTTCAGGGAGATATCCCTGGACAGTTCTTTACGCAGAGGGTTGTGGGCGCATGGAAGGCGTTGCCAGCGGTGGTGGTAGAAGTGGGCACAATAGCAGATATAGCTCATCAGATAATGAACAGGGGGTAGGGAGCAGAGGGATACAGATCCTCGGAAAACACTTGAGAGGTTTAGATAGTGGATCTGGAGCGGCGCAGGCTTGAAAGGCTGAAGGGCCTGTTCCTGTGCTGTAATTTTCTTTGTTCGATGTTCTTTATACAGATTCTCCTGCAAAAGCAGTTCCTACTATCTCTACACTACCTCTCAGACTGCTGTCTGGGGAGGCCTGTGTCTTATTGAGATGGTAATTGCAGACAGGAACCTCCCTGGCAATGAGATGTTAATTCTCAGGCAGCAAAGCTTTACCATTTTTTGTTTTTAAAGATCTTTTTTAAGCTTGTTATTTATATCAATGTAGTTTGGAAGTGTTAAACATTGATTCCACACTGGCATCTAAGAGCCTGATTGTAGACACCCCAACAGAGTGGATTTGGGAAGAGAGTGGGAATGTTTGCTGAGGATTTCTCAGGCTTTGTCTCTGCTGTCATTGTGGCTCCCAGAATAGAACTCTCTTACTCTCTCTCTTCTGCTCCTGCCTCTCTCTAGCTTGCATGTATGAGCCATTTCAAGCGTGACTTTCAATTTTTATTTCATTTCCCCTTCTTGAATATATCAGCAGGGCTTGAGAATTTAAAACATTGATCACATCCTCTTCAAGCACCACCATTTCCCTGTCTCATATCCCAACTCACCCCCCAGGCAGGAGTGGGGAGAACAAGGAACTTTACATTGGTTTCACCAGGGCAGATCATCAGTGAGATTTTGTACTCCTGTGTTCTGATTGAAATGTCTTTGCGTGTGTGTGTGTGAGTGTGTGTGTGTGTTGGGTGGTGGAAGTGGTGGGGGCGGATGGGTTGTTGGGGAGACACTGCCTGTCTGTGTATGCCCATCTGAGTGCAGTTTGAATGTCAGTAATTTCATGATGTACCCATAATGTGACGGTCCATGTCCCTGGCCCAGTCATGATCCACAAAACACACTCAGTTCCTTACTCTCATTCCATGACTCGCATTCCCATTCTCTCTTACACAGACTACTCCACAAATTCAACACCAAGATCTTTTATTTGATTCTTTCCTGCTCTGATTCCTGATTAAATTTCTGGTCCTTAACATCCAGATGAACAGTTGTCCAAATCCCATCAGCCCTGTCCTCTCCCCATTACCCCCTCCCAATACACACACACACACACACACACACACACAAAATGACATTTCAATCAGTATACATGAGTTCAAAATCTCACTGATTTTCTGAAATGTTTTAAATTCTGAAGCCCTGCTGAATACTGCATCCAGTTCTGGGCACCCTATTATAGGAAAGATGTGGATGCTTTGGAGAGGGTTCAGAGGAGGTTTACCAGGATGCTGCCTGGACTGGAGGGCTTATCTTATGAAGAGAGGTTGACTGAGCTCGGTCTCTTTTCATTGGAGAAAAGGAGGAGGAGAGGGGACCTAATTGAGGTATACAAGATAATGAGAGGCATAGATAGAGTTGATAGCCAGAGACTATTTCCCAGGGCGGAAATGGCTAGCACGAGGGGTCATAGTTTTAAGCTGGTTGGTGGAAAGTATAGAGGGGATGTCAGAGGCAGGTTCTTTACGCAGAGAGTTGTGAGAGCATGGAATGCGTTGCCAGCAGCAGTTGTGGAAGCAAGGTCATTGGGGTCATTTAAGAGACTGCTGGACATGTATATGGTCACAGAAATTTGAGGGTGCATACATGAGGATCAATGGTCAGCACAACATTGTGGGCTGAAGGGCCTGTTCTGTGCTGTACTGTTCTATGTTCTATGTTCTATATATTCAAGGAGAATGGAAATAAAAATTGAAAGTCAAGCTTGAAATGGCTCATGTATGCAGGGCAGAGAGAGACAGGAGCAGAAGAGAGAGAGGAAGAGTGTTCTATTCTGGGAGCCACAATGACAGCAAAGACACAGCCTGAGAAATCCTCAGGAAATATCCCCACTGTCTTCCCAAATCCACTGTGTTGGGATTTCGACAGTGAGGCTCTTAGATGCTCGTGTGGAACCAAACACATCATATGATCCTTATAGAATGCGGTACAGGTCCCTTTCAGTGTCAAGGGGGAGGTGAGACTTGAGCCGCACCCAGTTGTGTGAATGTGTCCTGTTAGGTTGACATCCAGGAAAAATATATTGGAACTTTAATATTTAAAAACCCAAGGCAATCTTGTCAGACCATGCCCCTCAGTAACTGTGAGTGTGTGTGTGTCTCTCTGTGCGTGTGTCAGTGTGCGTGTGTCGGTGTGCGTGGTCGGTGTGCCTGTGTGTGGGGAAAGTGTGTCTCTGTGCGCTAGCTTGGCCCTGAAACATCAGGTCAAATTCCCCTTTGCCCAAGTACTTAGCAAGTTATTAAACATTATTGTCCACATCATTGCACATAAATTACAGAAAGCTGATTAAGGTAAACTATTTCCATGGGTTGAAGAATCCAGAGCAAGGGAGCAGACTGACAGAATGAGGCCCAGAGCATTCAGGAGTGAAGTTAATGGAATGTACAATATAGAATAGTCCAACACAGGAACAGGCCTTTTGGCCCAGGATGTTGTCTCGAACATGATGCCAAATGAAACTAATTCCTTTTGCCTGCTCTTAGTCCATATCCCTCCATTCCTTGCATGTTCCTGAGCTGATCTAAAAGTCCCTTCAACCATTATCCTATGTGTCTCCACCACCCCTGGCAGAGCATTTCTGACTCCTACCACACTCTCTGTAAAAAAACTTGCTCCTCACATCTCTTTGAACTTTCCCCCTCTTACCTCAAATGCATTCCCCCGAGTACTATACATTTCAACTCTGGGAAAAAGATTCTGCCGGCCAACCCAGTCTATGCTTCTCATAAATGTATAGGCTTCTATGAAATCTTCCCACAGCTTCCACTACTCAAGAGAAAATAACCAGTGCTTTTCTAACCTCTCCTTGTGGCTCATGTGGTTTAAACCAGGCAATATCCTGGAAAAGATAATAAAGTGTGAAGCTGGATGAACACAGCAGCAAGCAGCATCTCAGGAGCACAAAAGCTGATGTTTCGGGCCTCGACCCTTCATCAGAGAGAATATCCTGGAAAACCTCTTCTGCACCCTCTCCAAAGCCTGCACATCTTTCCTATAATGCTCCGACCAGAATTGAACATCATCCTCATCGTGCCAGCTGGTCAAAGTCTGAAAAAGCTGCAACATGACATTCTAACTCCTGTACTCATTTCCCTGACCAATAAAGGCAGGCATGCCATATATCTTCTTACCACCCTATCTACTTATGTAGCTGTTTTCATGGAGCTATGGACCTTAACCCCAAGATTCCTCTGCACATCAATGCTGTTCCCAGCCCTTTCTGGATCTCAAAATAGCCCAGCTATTAGCATGCTCCACACAAACCTCATTGTCCTCCATATCCTTCTCCTGAGTAAATACTGATGCAAAGTACTCATTTAAGGTTTCACCCACATCCCCTGCCTCCAAACACGAGTTCCCTCCTTTATAATGGAGTAGTCCTACCTTTTCCCATTTATCCTGCTGTTTTTAATATATCTCTAGAATGCTTTGGGATTCTCTTTAACCCCACTTGCCAAGGTCATTTCATGGCCCCTTCTTGTTCTACTAATTCCCTGCTTGATTACTTTCCCATTTTCCTGATGTTCTCCATGAGCTCTGTCCAATGTTAGCTTCCGAAACCTTACATATGCTTCTTTTCTCTTTTAACTAAATTCAAAACCTCACTCATTATGCAAGGGTCCCTTACCTTGCCATCCTTGTCATTCCTGCTTAAAGGAACATGCTAGTCCTGAACTCTCATCAGCAGGTCTTTAAATAGTTCCCACATGTCAAATGTAGACTTGCCTGATAACGGATCCTCCCAATTTAATCTCCCGAGCTCCTGCCAAAACAGACGGAATTGGCCTTCCCCAACTCAGTCCCTTCCTGCAAGCCCCTGACTTATCCTGAATAAAAACTGAAAGAACTGCAGATGCTGTCAATCAGAACAAAAACAGAAATTGCTGGGAGCTCAGCAGATCTGGCAGCATCCGTGAAGAAAAAGTCAAAGTTAACGTTTTGGGTCCGGTGACCCTTCCTCAGAACAGGCATTGACTGTTCGTAGCTATATTTAAACATAAGCAGCTGTTTCCAAAATGCTGTCCCACTGAGAGGTCAGCCACATGGCCAGGCTCGTTAGCCAATACAAGGTCCAGTATGGCCCCTCCTCTCCTTAAACTATCCTCATACTGTTTCAAGAAACCCTCTTGGATGCACCTAACAAATTCTGTATTGCCTTGCTCTAACAGAGTCCCAGTCAATACTGGGGAAGTTAAGGTCACCCACAGTAACAACCCCTGAATTTACTGCTTCTTTTCACAATCTGCTCACACATTTGTTCCTCAGTCTCTCAATGGCTGTTGGAGGGCCTACAGCAGAATCATATCAGGGTGACTGCACCTCTCTTATTTTTGAGCTCTACCCATATTGCCTCAATGGACTCACAAAGTGTGGTGGATGTTTCACAAGCAGCAGTTTTTGATGGATCACTTTTTAGTTTTGAATCTGAGGTAGATTTTTGTTCAGCAAAGGTAATATGGGATATGGGTCAAAGGATGTTATGTGGAGTTAGAACACAGATCAGCTGTGATCCCATCGAAGGACAAAACACACTTGAGATCAGAATGGTCTTACTCCTGTTGTGGAAATTATGAGGTTTTTATCACCAGGGTGGAAGGGTCAATTACGAGGGGGACACAGGCTCAAGATGCTAGCGGGCAAGTTTCAAAGAGAAGTACGAAGCAAGTTTCTCACATCAAGCAAGATGAGTGCCTCGAACACACTGCCGGAGGAGATGGTGGAAGCAGACACAAGAACAGTTTTCAAGGAGCACTTGGACAAATACATGAATAGGAAGGGAATAGAGGGTTACAGATCCCGTAAGTGAATACAGTTCTGGCAGCTTTTGTGCTCCTGAGATGCTGCTTGGCCTGCTGTGTTCATCCAGCTTCACGCTTTGTTATCACAGTTCTGGTAAGGAAGGGCGCACACTTGGAGGGCCAAAGGGCCTGTTCCTGTGCTTCATTTCTCTTTGTTCTTTTTGTTGTTTGTCAGTACTAAAATAAAGATTCCCCCACACTGACCTCATTAAACACATCAAGGACAGGTAAGCAGGGGTTTGAGTAAATCTCTCTCTTACCTGCCCGCATCGAACTCTCCAAGGACAGGTGCAGCATGCTTGCAGATACAGAATAAAGCTCCCTCTAAACTGCCGCCATCAAACTCTCCAAGGACAGATATGGCATGCTTGCAGAGACAGAGTAAAGCTCCCTCCAAACTCTTAAAGGAAAGATAAAGCATTGCATTTGATGCAGAATACCCACATGAACAGTCATCCTAATCCCATGTCTGCTTCCAAACACAGCATGTGATTCTCATGTGGAGCATAATGCAGGAGCCTCTCAGTTGAGTGTGAGTGTCTTTGTGTGTCTGCGTCTGTGTCCTCGGCCCTGTATCATTTACGCATTGACTCTGGTATCTTTTAAGTTATTCATCATTACTGAC
>NW_026728457.1:0-52037 GCF_030684315.1 Stegostoma tigrinum
AGACAGAATCGAGAGGTGGACACTTCTTTTCAAGTAGAATGTAGAAGGTTAATTGAGGGTTTACTTCAGCTTCTGAAATCAAAAGGGGGCCAGCAGCATAGAGATTGATAAAAATAGGCAAACAATGCTGGCAGGATCACAAACAAATAAAACACGAATCAGAATCATTGGTGAAGGAAGCAATGGAGACACACGGGAGAAGAGAAAAGAGTGATGCTGCAGGTCATTGTTTGTATTGGGATGCATTGCTTCAGATAAGAGTGGAGCAAAATTCAAGTGAGCCATTTGGGAGAATCACATCATGGCCTTACACGAGGAGAGGCACGAAGTGAATTCTTACTTCTCAGAGCCAGCACAGACTCAATGTCTGAGTGGCCTCATTCTGTTCTGTGGCAATTCAGCGGTCCTTGTTCTGGACCAGAGCAAATCGCATCAATGCATTTAAAGGAGATAGCCGCGACCCTAATTGGTCTTACATAACGGCATGGGTAAGCTGGTGCCTTCCAAATGTGGTTAAATTGGTCAAACTACGAGGCTTAAAGCAAAATACATTTTAGTTCAACAACTGAGAGCAAAAAAAATACAGCCCTGTGTCTATAAGAGCCTGACTCCACACACCCATGCTTCTTTTACCTGCATTTAAGACTCGGTCTGTCAAAATAAACACTTCACCATTCTAATCCAACTTCTGAGAATGTGCAAATTAGCCTTGAATCCCTTGTTATTGCAAAGGCATAGCTAAAAACCTCTTCAATTTTATATAGATTTCAGCGTGCAGAAAAATTACAGGCAGCGAGTTTCAGATACCACCAACTACTGAATGAAATGGTTTTACTCACATCTCTTGTAAACTTGCTGTTCATTAACTTACATCGATGCCAGTGGTCGTTAACCCCTCCATCAAGAGGAATAGTTTGGTTTTCTGTCTACTCTATCTGTGGTCTTCATAATTTGACACATCTCAATGATGTCCCTGATCAATCTCCCCAGCTCTAATGAAAACAAGCACAGTCTGATCAATCTCTCTGGAGAAGTAAAACTCTCCTACCCATGTAATATCCAGGTAACTCCCCTTTCAACTTCTCTTGTACTATCGTATCCCTTCTAAAATCTGCAAACCAGAACTGAACATCATACATGAGCTAAGCTAGAAGCAGTGTTTAATGCAGTTTCAATATCACCTGCTCTGATCCTCAACTCTCAGCCTGGACTCAGAAAGGTAAGCAGCCCACACTTTATCCACGTGACTTGACACCAGAGGAATTAATGATCATGCATATCAATGTCTGTCTGAGCGACTGTGGAGCTAGGGTACTGCATATGCGATTTCAAAGGACGTGTGTGTGCCATGGTCTTACTTGCCTCATTAAAGTGGGCAATGAGACTGAAAAGTTTAGGAATCATTCACCTTGAATATATATTGTTCCCATGGAACAGCTCATCATGCATTACATATCCTTGCTTGCCCTGTGCAAGTACATCACATTACAATTAGAACATCCGAACTCAATTTGACACCGTCTGCCCTTCCAACGAGCTGGCTACATACTCCTGCAATCTAAAACTAGTCTCCTCACTACTTGCCACCACACCAATGCTTGCATCATCTGAAAACTAACTGATGATACCTCTTCAATAAATGTTCAAATAATTTGTAGAAATCAGGAACATTTCAGACACCAGTGCTGATCCTGGTGGGTGCCCAGGCTTCAAATCATTTTAATAATCCAGTGAATGGATAATCTAAAAGACAGTAAATTGACATGGTGGATAAACCATGAATATTGGCATAAAGTCTCATCAAATTATCTGGACTACCTTCGTGATGGGAAACATTATTCCATTCTTCAATTCTTCTCTGAATTTCCTCTGGGTAACTGCATAAATAAAGGTGTTGGTGCAGCAACTCAGGAGCTGGAGCATGAAGCCAATCTCCCTTACGAATGTTGGCAGAGGAACTGGATATCCCAAGTAATCAAATCGTTTCAATATGGAATCAGCAATGAATACCACCCACAGCACGATGAAATTGCCAGATATGATGAATAACATAATCATGGATTTCCTCCGACTCAACATCTCTGCGTCACTGGCACTGGCCCCAGGCGTATGACCCAGGACTCTCCTCCGAGCTCTGTTGGCTGATATAATGTTTCTGACTGTCAATGCGTTTAACAGTAGAATCAAAATAAATGGAACAAATGGTGTTATTATATAGTGCATTAATTCAATAATAGTCCAGACAATTGAAGAACTTACATTTGGAGGTACTCGACAAAACCATGGGCTATTAGAAAGCCAGTATTTGTTGTAATACATGAAATACCAGAAAATGTTCTTCAAGCAACTCATCACAGTCACTGTTCCTAAAATCGCACACGCTGTTTTCTTGGTGCAATGTTTATTTCTCAGCTTTTGGCAGCATATGGCCACAAAGCGATCAAAGGTGAACATGACGGTGAACCAGACAGAACAGTCTGTGGCAGCATAAAGTATAACAGCATGGATGTTGCACAAGTGAATATAAAGCAGGAAAAGAAACTCGTCCCGATATGTGATAGGAATTTGTCGTAGTATCAGATCGAAGATAATAACCAAGAGATCCGCTGCTGCCATGGCCACCAGGTAATAAGTGACACATTTGGAAAGGCCACACTTTCCCCGAACCAGGATCATTATTGCAATCATGTTAACTTGAAAGAAGACAGTGGAAATGATCAATTATAGCTCAGATATAACACAGGAATGCTTTTCTTTTCTGCTTGCTTTATTTCCAGGAAATGGTGAAATTAATTCTGAATGAGTATTTAAAGTATTTGCATCAATATGAAACCTTATCAGAAATGTGCTGTTTAACGTTCAATCCAGAAATGAATCTAAATGTGCTATTTGTCAGAGAATGGAAAGACTGCAGTCCAAGTCAATGATAACGAGACAAACAAAAAAAAAATACAACACCGTATTTGATAGTATAAACTTCACAACATTTGTAACTGTTCATTGTTTGAACAAATAATAACCTGTCACACAAGGAGAGAAACAGCAATGACTGTTGAATACAATGTTTCTGAAAATGAATGGGACAAGTAGAAATGGTAATAAAAGCAGTTACAACAACATTCCAATGAAGCATTCTTTGTCAAAAGGAATTTCTGTAACAATGAAAACAATCTTCTTCCTGAGAGAAAGGACATAGCGCTTGTTTGATAAACTGCTGCTTCACAATAAATAAGTAACTAAGATTTGTCTGCAACAATAATCTGCCGAGCTAAAGGGGCCAACTGCAGGGAAAGCTGTTTCGTAGACAGACACCCAACGCCAAATATAGCAAGGAACAATGGCGTGACATTATGTGAGAAGGCATGCTGCAGGCTTGAGGTCTCCAAATTGTCATTAATGATAGGAATGAAAGAATCTTTCAAATCAAAAATAATGCTGTATCCGAAACATTAATAATAGACAAAATTGTGTAAGAATACAACAGCAGAACGAAACAACAGCAGCATTTCAAAGAACAACACTGCTTAAAGTTTGAACCCGGGGCACTTCCAGAGACAGACCACTGTCAGTTGAAATCCTGGGCAGCATTCACCATTATTCAGATAATACCTAAACTCGGTTACTTGGCTTAGATTTTCTCCGTGGGGGTACAATAAAGTTCAAATTATTGTTTCAGTACTTGATGTTCTGTGAGAATTTGTAATAAGTATCGGAATGAAAGATAAATTGTTTACCAAAAACATATGGATCAGTGAAACAATGTTAAAACAAGCAAAAAGGTTTTTCAGGAAAGACAAAAGGAATAACTGCAGTTTGGAGCCACATTTACCAACAAGCACAGCAATGCTGGAGACAAATGAACTATTCAGAATCTCCGATGTCTGGTTCTGTTCTGTTGTGTCATGTATACATTTTATTAATTGCCGTTAGTTTTTTAACAATCCCAATCTTAACCCAGCTTGAGAGCACAAGAACGGAAAGAAAGGAAAGAAAGAAAGGAAGAAAGCAGGAATGAAGGAAAGAAAGAAAGCGCAGCTAGATAGATAAACAGAGTCACTGCAGTGTGGAATGGAGGAACACAACAGGTAAGGCAGCATCAGAGGAGCAGGAGAATCGATGTGAGGACTTAGATCCTTCAGCAGGAGAGAAAGAATTTTTTTGCCTCGCATGTCTTACACCGTCAATGAATTCTTGGAGAAGAACAGAATTCTTCTTGATGTCTACTTATTTCTGAAATGTGAGGGAGATCACTAAAAAAATCTGTCAGAAAATTTACAATGAAACAAATGATTATATTCCTCTTTTTGAAACATCGTTGACAGGGTGTAACTTACCTGGGACACCAAACGTGGCTAAGACTGGGTAGTAGATCTTCTGAACATCAGTAATCACCCACAGAATCTTCAGCTTGATCCAAAAGCTCAGAGACATGATTTCCCTTTGATAAATAATAGTTATTTTGATGACTCTTGTTAAGTATAAGGCTGTTGTCTCTTTAAGAGGTTAGGAAAGCTTCCCTCATTTATAGGATGGAGAATTCATTAGAACAGAAAAACATTTCCCGAGTTAATGAAACCTAATTACAACCACTAGGGCAAGTAATAAAATCAACAACTAGTGTAAGGGGAATTTTTACATAAGCACTGCATGTCCTGACCAGTTAATCCTATCCCTTCTCCTGAAAACCAAGAATTAGTCAAATTCTGCACATGAACAGAATAGGTCATGCCCAACAATTCAAACAACAGCATCCTCTGAAACAAATCAATAGTGGGAATTAAGAACAAAAATTACATGATTATTATAATGGGGGAGTTTAACTGTCAGGATTTAAAGAGACGATATTGGCATAATTCAATGGGAGCGTTGCTCACGTCCTCACAAACCACACCACCTCGTCAGGCCAAGGGGGCGGGATGAGGTTAGTAGGTAGGAAATGGAGGTGCGGCATGAGGTAGGAAGAGGGGATAGGTGACAGGAAGAACAGGTTCGGGAGGCGGAGACGAGTTGGACTGGTTTTGGTATACAGTGGGGGGAGGAGAAGTTTTGAAGCTTGTGAAATCCATATTGATACCACTGGGCTGCAGGGCTTCCAAGTGGAATATGAGTTGCTGTTCTTGCAACCTTTCGGGTGCCTTCAGTCTGGTACTGCAAGAGGCCCAGGATGGACATGTCGTTTAAAGAATGTGAAGGGGAGTTAAAATGGTTTGCGACTGGAAGGTGCAGTTGTTTGTTGCGAACCAAGTGAGGGTGTTCTGCAAAGCGGTCTCCAAGCCACCGCTTGGTTTCCCCAATGTAGAGGAAGCCACACCGTGTACAGCGGATGTAATATACCACATTTCTAGATGTGTAGGTGAACATTTGCCTGATGTGGAAAGTGATCTTGGGGCCTGGGATGGAGGTGAGGGAGGAGGTGAGGGGGCAAGTGTAGCACTTCCAGCGGTTGCAGGGGAAGTGCCAGGTGTGCTAGGCTTGGTGGTGGGGTGGAGTGTGGAGTGGACAAGGGAGCCCCGGAGAGAGTGTTCTCTGCGGAAGGCAGACTAGGGAGGGAATGGAAAAATATCTTTGGTGGTGGGGTCGGATTGTAGATGGCAGAAGTGTCGGAGGATAGCGCTTTGCTACATGCAGAAAAAGAAACACAAGAGAGCGGAAAAGCGGTGAGAGGCCTCAGGTGTTTTCACTGCAGTAAGGTCAGACTCACAAAGGCATACTGCTGATGGCTTAAGAGAGTCAATGCGAAAAGAAGATGTGGCAACAGAGGCTAAACCAGTGGGATTACTTGAGGCAGTGAAGGAAATCATGAGAGAACTGAAGGCGCTGCAGCAGAGTGCACAGTCTAGTTATGGTCTGTATCATAAGATAACGCCCAATCTTGTCAAAGACTTCCTCTTGTTGGGTAAGATTTACTCAGGTCGAACAGAGGGCATAGGTAAACAAGTTAAAATATTGAAATATACAGGACATAGCCCGTCTATGATAAAAAGAAATGAAAATATTTGCACTCCTTCTGAAATATTGCCTGAGAGACTGCTAATCTGTGAAATCAATAGAGAGAGGAGTACCGCTCCCTTGTGTAAGATCAGAGTAGAAAGTCCAATCAAGACTGGGGATGTGGTAGTGGGGAAGGATTGAAAAATTGGCTGTTCCTGGAATACAGTTTATTCGTGGAAACAATACAGCTGGATCACAGGTGGGAGTGATACCCACTGTCGTGTAAAAGCCGAGAGAAATCCAGGAAATGTAGGCGTTTAAAATAAAAGTAAACTGGAGGTTTTCCAGGCTGTGTGGGGACAAGATCCTGCAGTCGTAACTTAAAGCAAGAAAGGAAAACAAAAGACAAAAATGAGCGAATTGATGGCCAGTTAGTTGACGCTCAGGTTCATGCAATGGTAACAAAAACCCTAAGCATGTAGAAGACTAGGCAGAGGTGTTTGGTTCTGAAAGATTAATGGAGTTGCAACAAAAAGATGAGACAATAATAGATTTATATCATAAAGTCTAATTGGAAAAGGAATCAGACTATATTCCAGAATGCTATTGCCTTAAGGATAAAATCTTAAGGTGCAAATGGAGGCATTAGTAGGTTGGTGCAGATGGGAAATGAGTAGAGGTTCACCAGATTGTGTTGGAGGTGTTGTATAGATATGAAAGACAGCGGTTAGCAAATGAATTGCCAGCAGTAGGATATCAGGGTGTAAGGAAGACTCAGGCTAAGGTCGAGAAGCATTTCTGATGGAACTGGATTTCATCATGATGTGGTTGAATTTTACCGCACATGTTATGCGTGTCAGATGGCACAGGCAGGAATAAATCCGGAGCCTTTTGTGGCAAATCCCACATTTGGTTGTGCAGATTCCCTGCCTAAAACCACAAAAATAGAAGCCAGTATTTGCTAACCACAATAGATGTGTCTACCAGGTTTCTGGATGTAATTCCATTTTTGAATGCAAAGGCAAAAAAGGTGGGTGCAGATGTTGCTTGCTTTTTTTACCTGTTATTGCTTAGCCAGGGTGGTTCAGTCCGACCAAGGCACCAATCCTACTGACAAATTGTTGAGGGAAGTCATGGGTAGTTTAGCCATCAAACACTGTAAATCAAGTGCATACCATCCTGAATCCCAGGGAGCATTGGAAAGATAGTATCAGAACTTAAAGTCCATGCTGAGAGTCGATTGTCAAGATTAACCTAATTATTGGGATAGAAGTATCCCATTTATATTATTTGCTACTGGAAATGCTACAAATGCATTGACTCAGTTCACTTTGTCTGAACTGATATTCAGACAAAAAGGAAGAGGGACTTTAAAATTAATGAAGGAAAAGTTGATGGGTCCAAAACCAGAGATTTCACAGCTGAATTATGTATCTGAGGGGGAGAGAAAAATTAAACAGAGGCTCTGAATTATCTACACTGCAGGTGAAGGTAGAACAGCATCTGATGAAACAAGGAGCAGATAAGAAATCTGAAAGTTGCACATTTGTTTGTCAGGATAAAGTATCGGTGTCACTAACAGTGGTAGGGTATTTCTTCACAGCAAGTTCTAGTTGTCCCTACACAATTCAGAACATTTTAATTCTTTTGAATTATCTGGTAAAGATGCCAGAACGAAAAATATATATTACTGAGTGTGTCATGTGAACATGCTGAAACACTACTATGACAGGGAAAGGTAACAAGAGAAACAGGTATTACTTACTACCACTCAGAGTGAGGAATCAAATCGAGATGATTTGTATTTTGATGGGCCTCAGGATAAATCAAATAATGACGAATTCCATTAAGGAATGGGAAATGCTCGTGAGCGAAATGTCCCAGGAACAGACAATTGTTGAAAGACTTTTCTTACAGTGGTATGAGGACCGAGACAGTAATAAGATGGGGAAGACTATAGTGCGTGAGGTTGTATAGGGAATGTTGTGCCGACAAAGCAACACATGTACCGGCTTAATCCTCTTAAAGCCACATTAAATCAGCAGGAAGTGGAAGTAAGCTCCAAAAAGACATCATTAAGACAAGTCAAAATGTGTGGACTTCACAGATTATAACACTTCCCAATTCCTCAACAATTATGAGTACATATCGGAAGTTCAAGGCTGCAACCAAATCTGATATTTACCCAAATCCAAGGTTGAAAGTCTTGTGGAAAAATTTGGACAAGCCAATTACATCATAAAGTTTGACTGACATCATGGTTACTGGCCAAGTACCTTTTGTTGAAGAGTTTGGTATTGAGTTGGTAATGCATTTTTTGTTCACACTGCAAGCAATACATTAGAGAGGATTATACGTATCCATCTCAATGCTTTGATACCTTTGGAAAAATTTGAACACATGGAGACCAGGTTATGTCATTGGAATCTCATATTACAAGTATTTCATTTGTAGAGCATACGTGTTATGGGTCAAGAAAATATTATTTATGAATGATTGATGCGAATTCCAAAGAAAGATGTCAAAAAGATAGAAATGGTGGTGTTCAATGTTGTACATGTGTAGAATGTGTATAAAACATGTAACTCCAGATTAATAAGCAATAGGTCTAGTAGTCCAAAGGAGTTAAGGTTTTATGGGGAAAAAATGAAGCCGTCTTTTCATAACAATGGCTCGTTTTTTTTCAAAGAGTGAGTTGTTGCCAGTTTGGGTCGAGTACTTGTGTTCAGGGACACAGGAAGTTAGAATTTGGTGTTTGTTAAATGCAAGAGGGTAAGCATTGCCTTACCCTTTTAAAAGATGATTTGCTGTTTCTGTGTAAAGCAGCAGAGCTAACAGCCCTGAGCTCGCAGACTCCTCTACGTCTTAGAGAAAGAAACATCGAAATAACAACAGGGCCAACTGCACGAATAGTTAATATTCCTGACTCATGATTCAACAGAGAAGGTACTGAACATTCCAGAGGGGAGGTAGCTTGCTATAATTTCGAGAAACTAAATTCAACAGTTTTTTTTTTAACAGAAGTGGGGCTTGTATTTATTGGAACAGCACACCATTAGAATCTTGCATTATTTGGGAATTTTTGGGAGCCAGAATGGACTTATTCAGTTTGTTAATAATTTAAATGATGCACTCACCATTAGAGTTAAACAAATAAATTGTGCCCTGTTGGTTTTAAAGTGTGTTGCAGGGATTAATTAGAGTTAACCACAAGAAGTTGCTGAAAGGCAGGTTACACCACATTTCACACACCTTTTACAGGTTACAGGGAGCAGTGTTCGTCTTTCGGTGCTTTGGTTTTTGTTCTCAGGGCTGGGATACAGCCTAAGCTTTATAACAACTGCATGAGAAGAAACAGCATCAAGCATAAATCTAATTGTCGCAGGAAAATCTAGTTATGGATATTGCAGGTTCCCCTGTCATTGACACCATCGATGCCACATTCTGTGTTTACTTTCTTGTGCAAAGAAAAGGACACCACATTGGAGCACAAGATCTTTTGCAGATGGGTCAGGGAAAGGGAATGAGAAACATTTTAAAAGTACACTTACAGACACACACGCACACAAATCAACACACACACACAGACACATACATACATTCACACACTCACACATGCACAAACACAATCAGACATGCATACATACACGCAAGTGCCATCACACATGCTCTCACACAGATATGTTCACACACTCTCTACCACATGTACACACATATGTTCCCACACTCTACACGACACACACATACTGTCATGCTCACACACACGTGGTCAGAAATCACAAAAGATCAGGTTATCATCCAACAGGTTTATTTGAAAGCACAAATTGTTGGAACCTCACACCGTCTTCGTTTGTTAGTGAGAGAGGAGTATCAGACAGATAATTTATAAGTAAAAGATCAAAGGTTCACACCACCGATGTCGGTGTATTGAACAAAGTTAATATGCTGTTCAATCTTTAATCAGATAAAAGGATTTAATTGATCAATGTGTTTGTGTAAATTCCAGAATTCCTTTCAATTCACAGTCCTGAGAGAACTAAAGAATTTATCAGCAGAACGAAGAGGGGGTATTTTACGTCAGACAATGCATGTTGAGTGTGAAGCCTTGTTTAGAATCTGTTTATGTTTTGGTTTGGAGGCAAACTGGATTTATTTCTAAAGTAGGAATTTATAAAATGCCACATTCATTGACTGTCTACAAATTGTGTGCTTTTTGAACAAAATACAATGCATTTGTACGTGCAAATTCAGCTCCCTGGCCTATCAGCCCTGCTGAAATATTCAACCTATTCATGATTGATCCTTTAGCACAGTACCATGTTTCCACTGCCTTCCCAAATTCCTTGACATGTTTAGTAACGAGGAATCTATCAGTTCATCCCTTGCGTATGTTCAGTGAATTGGTTCCACAGCTTTGTACAGTGAGAATTCCACACGGTCAGCAGTCTCTGAATGAAGATATTTATTCTCACCTGACTTCGATATTACCTGCCATCCAAGTTGCTGAAATGGAAAGCTTTCCTGCTGGTTTTCTGCCAACATCGGATCAGTTCCTTGAGACTGAAACATTCAGAAGGTGAGGGAGATTAGAATAGGACATTCAGGAATACAAGAGCTAGGATCAGAAGTCGGTCTTTGGGGTAACTGAGTCTGCTCCATCATTCAATAATTTCCCTACAGTGTGGGAATAGGCCCTTCAGCCCAACAAGTTCACACCGCCCCTTGAAGCATCCCACCCAGACCGATCCCCCTATAACCCACACACCCCTGAACACTACGGGCAATTTAGCATGGCTGATCCACCTAACCTGCACATCTTTAGACTGTGGGAGGAAACCATAGCACCCGGAGGAAACTCACGCAGACACGACGAGAGTGTGCAAACTCTACACAGACAGTCACCTGAGGGTGGAATCAAACCTGGGTCCCTGGCACTGTGAGGCTGCAGTGCTAACCACGGAGTCACTGTGCCACCCAGTTGATGACTGATCAGATCATCTTCAAATGTACTTTCCAGCCTTTTATCGACAAGTCCTGATTCACTCTCTGTTTAAAAACTTGCCTATTTCAGCCTTGAAAATTCTTAAAACCCGACCTTGACAGCCCTCAGCTGTTACGAATTCCGCAGACTCGCTCTCCTCTGAGACATGGCGTTCCTCCTCATTGCTTTCTTTAATGTGTAATCACTTGTTCTGAAGTAACGCTCTCTGTTCCTAGACTCTCTCACAAGCAGAAATAATCTTGCCATATCCAACCTCATAAATACACAGACAGTCTTCTATGTTTCCACAACATTGCCTCTTATTTGTCCAAAATCCAAAGACTACAGACCCAATCTCATCGACCTCTCCTCACAAGGCAGTCACCCCATGCCTAGTACCAGCTGAATAATCCTTCTATGGACTACCTACAATGCCAGAATATCTTTCCTGAGAGAAATGTCTCAAAACTGTTCACAGTATTGCAAATGCATCCTAACCAGGGCCTTGTACATTTTTAACAAAGCCTCCTTCTTTTGTATTCCATTCCTTTTGAAAACAAGACCAACAGCCAACTTTCCTTCGCTATGATGTGTTGAACTTGACTGCTCACGTATTTCTAAGTGTCAGTTCAAACCCACAGCAATGTGGTTGACTTTTAAATGGCCCTCTGGGCAATTACTTATGGCTATTAAATGTGTGCCTCGCTGCCAGTGTCCTCAAACTGTAAATGAATAAAAAAAAGTGAAGTACAAGGGCACTAGTGAGAGAGAGGCGCACAGGCAACGTCTTTGTAAGTAATCATCTCCTAGTTATAGAGTGCAATTCTGCAGGCAAATCTCAATGTGTGGTCTTACAAAAGTCTTGCATAACTGGAGTAGTCCGTACTTACATTTTGCACTCAGTGCCATTTGGCTTGTGTCTAACATCACGTGGACTATTTATAATGGGCTGGGCATAAGAATTGACGTGGGAAGGAATAGAGAGCAGAAGTGTTTAGAGAAGAGTAAAGTGCATAGAGGAGTGTCAGTTATTGTTTCTGCAGAATTGAGGACACGTAAAGTCTAAGGGTGACCAGTGAGCCAGATGCGCAGGAGCATTGTGAGTCTTCTCCTAAGGAACAGTGCTGCCCAGTGAGCAGGCTCCTCAACTAAATCATAATGGACATGTTGGGGAAGTGACACAGGATTACTTGCTGACAAACCTTTACACTTTATGCACGTCGACCTCCCCCAGCCCTGCAGTCTTCTCTGGTGTCATGCAATGTCCAGGCTCCAAAGTAATTCAGCTTTATTTTTGTTTTTCCAGTGGGGCACTTCATAACTGGCAGACACCACAGTGTTGCACTGTGACTGGGAACACAGGATGTGGGCCATTCATTCATTTGGGAGTGTGCCCCCATGAGGTTGTAAATCTTTCATCATTCCCAGTCTTCGAGCTGCCTCGACACTTTATATCAGGTCCTTTCTGATTTGGAAAGTCTCAAAATACCCCATTCAGAGGCGACCAGTGGCCATGGAAATTTTAAAAACACTGAGGCACTAAGAAGTGTCAAGAAACTTATTTTTGTCAGACAATCACAAACAGGCAATATAATAAAAACATGCAATTCTAAAGGTGTTACAGGAGAAGCTGTCTCTGAGGGATTTGCAATCGTGTCATTAATGATGAAAGAGGGAGTGCAGCAAATCTAAACTCGATTAACATCAGGGATGGCGGGACGACAGTATCAGGAGTGATTGGTACAACTTGGGCTGCAATAAACAGAGCTCAGAAAGATGAGAGGCCAAGAATCCTTCACAATGTTATTGGGAAATCTAGGCTTTATTACTCGGGCATGTAAGAAACAAGGAGGTTATGTTTAATGTGTATCAGACGCTGTCTCACTGGCACAAAGTGTAGCGTCTCTTTTTTGATGCCACATTTTAGCAAAGATGTGAAGATATTGAAGAGGGTAAGGCACAGGTTCATGATTATTGCAAAAGCATAAGGAGCCTCAATCAGGTGGACAGAATTGAGAGATGGAAATCACTTTTCAAGTAGAATGAAGAAGGTTCATTGAAGGTTTACTTTACGTTCTGAAATCAGTAGGAGTCCAGGCACAGATAAGATTGATGAAACACGGCTCCCATTGATGATATCATCACCAACACATCAACCCAGAATGGAAATCATTGGTGAAAGAGGCAATGGAGACACCAGGAGGGAAAGAAGAACGATGCTGCAGCTACTTGTTTTGATTGTGATGCACTACCTCGGATAAGGGTGGAGGAAAATTCAATTGAGGCATTTGGAGAGAATCAAATCTTCAGCTGACATGAGGAGAGGTTCGAAGTGAATTGTTCTTTTTCAGAGCCAGCAGAGACACAATGTCTGAATGGCCTCCTTCTGTGCTGTAGCAATTCAGTGATCCTTGTTACGGGCCTTGCTAAACCCAATCAATACATATGAAGGAGAGAGCCTAGACCCCAACTTTGAATTTTCTTAAGGGCAAGGGTAAGGTGGTCCTTCCCAGATTTGGATCAATTGATCAAACTACTAGGCTTAAAGGAAAACACATTTCATTCTTATACCACAGTCAAAATAAAAACAAAAAAAAAAGAATTTGCGTCAATTTAAGTCTCTTGAAATGGCTAAAAAGGTCATATATTCATTAATGCTCACTCATTAAATGTTCCAACGTGGCAGCATTTCATAAGCTCTCGCTTGGCACAGACAAATTCAGCCAAGCAGATTCCCTCTCTTGCTACCTTCTGCAGTCCAGGAGAAGGAACATAAAAAGAATAAATCTAACAGCAGAGAGAGAACTCGAGGCATTTGTAGCATCAGAGAGAACCGGATATAGCAGCTTTAAATTGGGGAAGGACTAACTCAACAGCTGAGAGCAAAAAAAAAACTAAAACTTGCGTCTACAAGAGCCTAACCCAACCCACACATGCTTCTTCTGACTCCATTTGATCCTATGGCTGTCACAACAAACACTTTACCGTTCTCATCCCACACCCGAGAACCAGGCACTTAGCCATGTATGACATACATTACAAGGGCATATCTAAATACCTCCAAAATATTATATGAGTTTCTGTGTCCAGGAAGCTTACAGGCAATGTGTTTCAGATAGCAAACACCCACTGGATGAAAAGTTTTTCCATCTCTGTTTAACCTCCTGGTAAATCAACGTCACCAGTTATTGATCCCTCCATCAAGAGGAAATGCTTTGTTTTCTATCGGTTACATCTATGCTCCTCATTGTTTGATACATCACAATGCGGTCCCGTGTTAATATGTTCTGCTCTAAGGAAAATAACCGCAGTATGTCCAATCCCTCCTCATTACTGAAACTCTCAAGTTCAGGTAACAGCCCAGCAATGTGCTGTCCTACCTGCTCACCTACTACCACATCCCTCACATAATGCGGATTCCAGAACTGCACATCATATATGAGCTAAGAACGAAGCAGTGTTTAATGCAGTTCCAGTATCGCTCTCCCTGATCCTAAACTCTAAGCCTGGACTCATAAATGTAAGCATATCATACGCCTTCTCAAACACGTTAAACACCTGGCCTGATAACCTGAAGGAATTAATGATCATACACACCAAGGACGGTCTGCTCTTCTGTTCTACCCAGAGTCTGATTCTGCACTTGTACTGTGAAAGAAAGTGTGTGTGCCATTGTCTTATTTCCCTCAATAAAGTGGGCATTGAGATGAAAAAGGTTGGGAATCATTCGCCTTGAATATATGTTGTTCCCATGCAACAGTTCATCATGCATTGCAATGCCTTGTTTGTCCTGTGCAAGGACATCTCATCACAGTTATGAAGATTGAATTCCATTTGTCATGGTCTGCCTTTGCAAATAACTGTCTACACACTGCTGCAATCTAAAACTAGCCTCCTCACCACTTGCCACCACACCAATTATTGTTTCACCTGCAAACATAATGATCACCCCTCTTAAATTAACTTTCAAGCCATTTATAAAAATCAGGATCAGTTAGGGCACCAACACTACCCATGGTGGGCACACAGACTTCAAATCATTTTAATAAATCATTAAACAGATAATATAAAAGAATTTAAACTGAGGTGGCGTATTAACGGTGAATATTGGCATGAGGTGTCAACAAATTATTTTGACCAACTTAATGAAGGGATACATTACTCCATTCTTCAACTCTTCTCTGAATTTCCTCTGGGTAACTGCATAAATAAAGGTGTTCGTGGCGCAACTCAGGAGCTGGAGCATGAAGCCAATCTCATTCACAAATGTTGGCAGCGGAACTGGATATCCCAAGTAATCAAATCGCTTTAATACGGAATAAGCAATGAACACCATCCATAGTGTAATGAAATTGCCAGATATAACAAAAAGCAAAATCATGGATTTCCTCCGACTCCCCATCTCTGGGTCACTGGGACTGTCCCCAGTTGACTGACCTAGGAGTCTCCTGCGGGCTCTGTTGGCTAATATAATATTTTTGACAGTCAATGCATTTAACACTAGAATCAAAACAAATGGAATGAATGGCGTAATTATGTAATGCATCAATTCAACGATAGTCCAGGCAATTGAAGTAATTACAGCATACATCACGCTACAAAACCATGGGGTATTAGAAAGCCAGTAACTACTTGAATACAAGAAACACCAGAAAATGTTCTTCAAACAACTCAGCACAGTCACTGTTCCTAAAACCACACACGCTGTTTTCTTGGTGCAATGTTTACTTCTCAGCTTTTGGCAGCAAATGGCTACAAACCGATCAAAGGTGAACATGACGGTGAACCAGACAGAACAGTCTGTGGCAGCATAAAGCATAACAGCATGGATGTTGCACAAGGAGACAAAATTCAGAAAAAAGAAGTCCTCCCGATATGCAATAGGAATTTGTCGTAGTATCAGATCAAAGATAATGACCAACAGATCTGCTCCTGCCATGGCCACCAGGAAATGAGTCACACATTTGGAAAGGCCGCACTTTCCTCGAACCAGGACCACTATTGCAATCACATTAACTTGAAAGGAGACAAAAATGATCATTTATTGTTCAGATATAATGCAGAAGTTTTTTTTTGTTTGTTGTAGCTTTATTTCCAGTGAAATATTGAAGCACATTCTTATTGGATATCCAATGACGTTGCATTAAACTGAAATGTTATCACAGAGCTGCTGTTTAATATTCCATGATGAAAAGGCAGGATTCAGACTTGAGCTCTCCAAACAGCAATTAATGTGGGAGAGGATACAATCTTTTGAATAATCATTAATGTCCCATCAGAAACTTCAAAGAAAGAAAATTGTACAAGAATCCAACTGCAGAACAAGTCAAAAGCAGAATATCTTGGTTCAACGCTGCACAAGGACACTTCCGGAGACAGAACAGTGTTGTTTGAAATCCTGGGCAGATTTAAACATTCATCAGCTACCAGCAAATTTAGGTTGCATGGTTAATAGCTGCTTATGTGAGGGATTCTAATAAAGTTTAAATTATCAAGTACCTGATTCTCAAAGAGATTTTATTAACTAGCTGAAAGAGAGATAAATTGTGATATGTTCACCCAAAAGACATGAATTCGTGAAACATGCTTAAAACAAAACCAATGTTTCTTTTTCCAGAGATACAAAAGGAGCAACTTTTCAAATTGGAGCCCTATTTTCTATCAAGAAAGAAATGTTGGAACAGAAATGAGCCAGTCAGAGTCTTTGATGTTCTGCTACATTCAGGTGGGTCATGGACAAATTTCATTAATTGCTCACGCACTTTTTTTTTAAATCCCATTCTCCTCCCTGCATTAGAAGAAGCCATTGTAACGGCAATTTAGAAAGAAGCAGAGAGACAAAGAGGATAAATGAAAGATAGTGAGAAAGGAGGAAGAAAGAAGAAAAGAAAGGAGGAAAGAAGGAAAGAAAGGAGGAAAGAAAGACGGAAGGAAGGAAAGAAAGAAAGAAAGAATGAAAGAAAGAAAGAAAGAAAGAAAGAAAGAAAGAAAGAAAGAAAGAAAGAAAGAAAGAACAAAGAAGAAAAAGAAAGAAAGAAAGAAAGACAGACAGACAGTCAGAAAGAAAGAAAGAAGGGGGAAAATGAAAGAAAGAAACAAAGAACTGACAGGTAGATAGATGGAGAGACTCTTTTGTGCCTCGCAAGTGATATGACAGTTCTGAATTCTAACAGAAGAACGGAATCCTCTTGATGTCTAGCCTTTGCTCAAACGTAGGGAGGATCTCTAAATAAAAAGTGGCACAACGGTTACGATGAAACATGACTGTATTCCACTTTTTGAAACATCATCCACACGTGTAACTTACCCAGGACACTAAACGTGGCTAAAACTGGATAATAAATCTTCTGTAAAGCAGTAATCGCCCACAGAATCTTCAACTTGATCAAAAAACCAAGAGACATGATTTTCCTTTTACAAATGGTGGATATTTTGATGATCCTTGTCAAAATTTAGCCAGTTGTCTCTTTGAGAGATTGAGATCATTTCCTTTATTTATAGGAGGGAGAATTTATCAGATCAGAAAATCAGTTCCCAAGTTAATGGAGCCTAATTACACACACACGAATGAAAGTAATGAAATACACCAATTATTGTAAGAGAAATTTGTAAATAAAAAAAGTGATGCCCAGAATAGTTATTCCTAAAACTTCTCCCAAACCCAAACATTAGCCCAATCTGCACATGAATGGAGCAGCCCATATGCAACAAATCTGACAAAGGTATTTTCCAAAAAAATCAATATTTGAAAATAAGAACAAAATTTGCACAGAAAAATAGCTTAATGGGTGAGTTTAACTGTCAGTATTTAGATTGGTATTTTAGTATTGACATGTTACAGAAGAGTTTGCGATGAGGCTATAATCACTGATTTATACACTAGCCACTTCCCGGACTTCTTGACTGGAAATTTCATTCAAATAGCTATAAAAATAAATCCTTCGACTTTTTTCGCTGGTGGTGGGGTGCAAGTGAGTCTGCGTGTGGCAGCATTTATTTCTCATTCACAAAAATGTGCTGTTGACCTGCCTACTTGGTACAGTCCATGAGCTGCAGTTAGACACACGCTAGCAAGACCAAGTAGGAAGCTTAGAATACAGCAATAAGCAACTCAACTCCTAACTCCCTAAACCCTGTCAAGCATCTGCAACCTGAAATTCAGAAGAGTGATGTTACACTCACGATTTGCCTGATCAAGTGAAGCTCCAACACCACTTGGGGAAGCTTGGCGTGAATTAGGAAACAGCAGCTCGCCTGATTGGCATCACATCCACAAGCACCCTGTCCCTCCACCATCACCAGCTGCCTGCATCATCTACAAGATGTACAGTTGAAAGTTGAACAAGGTGATGACCAATAAAACAGAGATAAGGTTTTTTTTGTCTTTCTCATCAGCTTGCGAGCCTCAGATATCCTTTTCTCGAAAGGGAATTGATTCAAAATCAAAAATCAATAATAGAGAGGAAAGATAAAGCAACCTAAACATAAGCAAATTTACAAGCATCTGAAATTGTGTGAAACAGAACAGTAGCAGAAAATGGAACACACACCCCTTATGGCAAGATAAAGGAGAGGCCACAGTTGCTTTAAAGCTTTCTTCTGACTGCCTTCATGTAGGAAAGTATAAATATTGATGGGCATAATGGGGATTCAAGCACTAATATGAGTTTTTTTTTTAATTAGTTAAATAGTTCTTGAAAAGAAAAACACCCTGGATAAATTAAACAATGCAACAGTTAGTAATTTATTTGGATCTTATGGTAAACATCCTGGCATTCAAAGCAAAAGGAAGCAGAGAGAGTGTGTGCATTGTGTTTTTGACTTTCCTGAGTAAGTTTCACAGTGGTTATTGATTGTATCACAGCACACTGGCGAGCACTGTCAAGGTCTGAACTGTGTTGCAAAATGTTTGGGAGGCAGTGCGAGGTCGTGAAATAACAAGGTGTAGAGTTGGATGAACACAGCCAGCCAGGCAGCATCAGAGGAGCAGGAAGGCTGACATTTCGGGCATAGACCCTTCTTCAGAAAGTTTTTTCATGTTTCCAATCTTGTTCAGAGCTTCAATGTCTACTATTGAAGGCTACACCTACTGTCGACAAATGTGCGGAGGCAAACCACCAGATTCACACATGTGCATGCTTTGGATACTGCGCCTTATGGCTTAAAAGATGAATGTGAATGTGTTGTGCTCTTATTTGCCCGGTTGAAGTGGGCCATGGGTCTGGAAAGAATGTGAATCATTGATCCAGATTCTCAGTCATTCCTGAGATTTTCTGCCTTCACTACAAATTCGCAATTTCTGCCTAAAGTGAGTGATTGGTAAAAGAAGGCATGGTCAAACTGTGATGGAAACAATTGTCGGCAGAAGTCAGAAACATTGATGTGCATGGGTTAACCAAACATGAACAGAAGTCTGATCCCATCAGACTGCAATTGTACTATTTATAAGATTAAACTCAAGTCTGAAAAATCCATTTCATCGTTGTCAATGAGAAGCTAAGGATCATGCGACATAGAAAATGGGTGCAACAGCACGTTGTTCAGATCATGAGCCATTCACAAACATTTGATCCAGTATTAGTCGATCCTTTATCTTGACGCCACATTCCCCCGTCTCCCTATACCCTTTAAGACCGTCAGTGTGTTGAAACCTGTCCATTCCTGTCTTAAACATATTCAGTGAATTAGTTCCATAGCTTTAGACTGTGAAGAACTCCACACGCTCAGCCATCTCTGAGTGAAAACAATTGCTTTCAACTCATTTTTACATGATCTGCCATCCAAATTGATTGCAAATCTGTGGCTTTTCTGGCAACAGCAACTGGGTTGGATTGTCATGTTTATTCATCTTCCTCTAACTGAAATATTCCAGAAGGATGGGAATGTTGGAACAGGATATTCGGGACTGTAAGAAGTTGGCCTTTTGGATCGTTGACTCTGCTCCACCATTCACTGAAATCATCGCTGATATGATCATCCTCAACACCACTCTCCCCATTATCCTTAATCCTCTTACTGCTTATTTAAAATCATTTACAGGATGAGGCCATCACTTTTAGGAAGCATTTATTGCCCATCCCTCATGGCGCAGAGGGCACTTCAGAGTCAACCATTTTGCTCTAAGCCTTAAGTTAGTAGTAGTACAGGTCAGGTAAGGATGGCAGTTTCCATCCCGAAGTGACATTAGTGAACCAGATGGACAATTGCCAATGGATTCATGATCATCATTAAATTCTTAATTCCAGATATTTTACGGAATTCAAATTCCACCATTTAACACACTGGGATTCGAACCTGAGTCCCCAAACATTAGAGATAACAAGGTGTACAGCTGGATGAACACAGCAGGCCAAGCAGCATCAGAGGAGCAGGAAGGCTGACGTTTTGGGCCTAGACCCTTGTTCAGAAATTTCTAGACCCAAAGCGTCAGCCTTCCTGCTCCTCTGATACTGCTTGACCTGCTGTGTTCATCCAGCTCTACAACTTGTTATCTCAGATTCTCCAGCGTCTGCAACTCCTGTTATCTCTCCCCACCATATTATTTGGGTCTCTGCATTAACAGCCCAGCAATAATACCCTGAGGCCATCGCTACCCCATTTACATATCAGCCTGCCTCAACCTTGAATATACCTGGAAACCAGCCATGACAGGCCGCTGTGAAAAACAAATCCACAAATACTCTGCCCACTGACAGACGAATTCCTCCACATCTCTATCTTAAATATCACACTCCTCATTATGAGGTGATGTTATCTGGTCATAGACTTTCCCACACAGAGAAACAATTTCTCCCCATCTACCCTGTCAACACCTGTAAGATTCCATGTGTCACCTCTGATGTGCCAAAAACACAACGACTCTGGGCTCACCTCCTCAACATCTCCTCATAACACCGTCACCTCTATTCCTAGTATCAGCGAAACAAGCCTTCTGTGGACTTCCTCCTGTGCCAGGATATTTTTCCTTGGGTAAACCTTTCACTGTCCATTTTTATTCATTAATGGGATGAGGGTCTTGCTGGCTAGGCAGCATTTATTGCCCATCCTGAATTGCTAGAGGCCAGTTAACAACGAACTGCATTATTATGGGTCTGAAGTCACATGTACACCTCAATTTGGAATAAGCAATCATCACCATCCATAGTACGATGAAATTGTCAGATAATAAATAGCATAATCAATTACTTCCTCCAACTCCTCATCTCTGGGTCGCTGGTACTCGCCCCAGGCGTAAAACCCAGGAGTCTCCTCCAAGCACTGTTAACTAATACAATATTTCTCACTGTCAATGCATTTCATTGTAGAATCAAAATAAATGGAACAAATAGTGTATTGAACAATGCATCAATTCAAGGATGACCCAGGCAATTGAAGAAGTTACATTTGGATGCACTTGACAAAATCATGGACCATTAGAAAGCCAGTATTTATTGCAATACATGAAATACCAGAAGATGTTGTTCAAACAACTCATCACAGTCACTGTTCCTAAAATCGCACACGCTGGTTTCTTGGTGCAATGTTTATTTCTCAGCTTTTGGAAGCATATGGCCACAGACCAATCAAAAGTGAACATGACAGTGAACCAGATAGAACAGTCTGTGGCAGCATAAATCATAACAGCATGGATATTGTACAAGGAGACAAAATTCAGGAAAAAAAATCTCCTCCCAATATGTAATAGGAATTTGTCGCAGTATACAGGTCAAAGATAATGACCAACAGATCTGCTCCTGCCATGGCCACCAGGTAATGAGTGACACTTTTAGAAATACCACACTTCCCTCGAACCAGAATCACTATTCCCATCACATTAACTTGAAAGAAGAGGACAAGTATCATTGTTTATTGCTCAGATAGAAAGAAGAAATCATTTATGTTTGTTTTTACCTGTTCCCAGAGAAGTATTGAAAATCATTCTTGATGGGTATCCAATGTTTTTGCATTAAACTGAAATGCGATCACAAATTTGCTGTCAAAAATTGCATGCAGAATGAATGCAAAATATGTTACTTGTCAGAAAATGGAAAAACTGCGGTCAAAGTCAATGATAACTGCAAAGCTCAAAAAAAGAAAACGCAAAGCTATGTTTGACAGTGTAAACTTCACAATTTTTATAACTGTTCATGGATTGAAAGCATTAACAGAGTATAACTTGTTACACATGGGGGCAAGCTGTGAACATTGTTGTATAGATTGTTTCTTGACTAGAAACGAGCAATGAGAAAAGGTTGCAAAAGCAGCTGCAACAACATGTGTATTAATCATCCCTGGGAAGCAGTTACAGTAACAATGCAAACAATCATCGTCTTCAGTGAGATGACATGACAATTGCTTGGCGACCTGATGCCTTGTGACAAATGCGCTATTAAGACCTGCCTGCAAGAGTAATGCTTTGAAGTAAAGGGGTTAACTGCGGAGTAGGCTGTGTTAAAATAGTGATCTAATGTGAATGTAACAAGGAACAAAGGTTATTACTTTTGATGAGAAGGGAAGCTACAGACTTGTGGTCTCCAAAAGTGTAGGTAAGAATATATCAAATCATCAATAATGTCACATCACAAACTTCAAAGGGAGAGAGCTGTACAAGGATCCAACAACAGAATAACTCAATAGCAGAATTTCTAGGCACAGACTGTACAAGGATCGAAGTCTGGACACTTCCAGAGACAGATTACTGTTGCTTGAAATCCTGGGCAGATTTTTTTCATCAGCTACGAGATAAGTTGCATTGTATGGTTTATACCTGCTTATTTGAGGGATCCTGATAAAGTTTAAAATATGGTTTCAGTAATTGATTGTTTGGGAAATATTTTAATAGTTAGCTGAACAAAAGATAAATTGCAATTTAATTACCCACAAGACATGGATCAGTGAAACATGCTTAAAACAAAAGAAATGTTTTTCAGGAGAATCAAAATGAGTAATGTTGCAAACTGGAGGCACATTTCCTGTCAAGAAAAAGATGTTGGAACAGAACTGACCCAGTCAGAGTCTTTGATGTTTTGTTCTATTCAAGTGGGTCATCGACAGATTTTATTAGTTGCTCAAACATTTTCCTTTAATTCCATTCTTATCTCTGTTCTCGAGGAATCTATTTGAACGGCAGTTTAGAAAGAAAGCAGAGAGAAAAAGAGAATGAATAAAAGGTAACGTGAAAGGAGGAAAGGATGAAAGAAAGAAAGAAGAAAGATAGAATGAAAACGAGTCAAGAAAGATCGGAAGAAAGAAATATGAAAACAGACATAGAAACAAGAAAAAGAAAGGAAGAAGAGCCAGATTGAGATATATAAAGACTGTCTTAGTGCCTCGCAAGTGATATGACGTTAATGAATTCTTTTGAAGATTGTAATTCTACTTAATACCCAGTCACTGCCGAAATTTAAGGAAGATCACTAAAAAAAAAGTGGTACAAAAGTTGCGATGAAACGTATGATTATATTTCACTTTTGGAAACATCATCCATAGCCTGTACCTTACCCGGGACACTAAATGCGGCTAGGACAGGGAAGTAAATCTTCTGTAAATCAGTAATCGCCCACAGAATCTTCAACTTGATCAAAAAGCCAAGAGACATGATTTTCCTTTTGTAAGTGACGGATATTTTGATGACTCTTGTCAATGTTTGGTTGCTTGTCTCCTTGAGAGATTGAGAACCTTCCCTATATTTATAGGAGGGAGAATTCATCTGATCAGAAAATCAATTCCCAAGTTCGTGGAGCCTAATTACAACTACAAATGAAGCTAATAACAGCAACAACTTTTGTAAGGGAAATTTGTAAATAAATAAGGCATATCCAGCCCAGTTCAATCTAAACCCTCTCCCCGTTGCAAAACAATGATCAAATCTGCACATCAATGAAATGGTCCAGATCCAAAAATCCCAAAAACATATCTTCTGAAGCAAACCAATATTGTAAAATAAGAGCAAATATTGCACAGAAAGTTAAGCGGTTCAGATTAATTGTGCCTATTTAGACTGGTACAGTGTTGGCATAATTCAATGGAGATGTTCAATGAGACTATAATCACTACTTTCTACATTAACAACTTCCTGGAGTCCGTGACTAGAATTTTGACTGGAATAGCCACATAATTCCTTTGACTTCTTTTACATCTGGTGGGATGCAAATGTGTCTGTGTGCAGCAGAATTTATTTCTCCTCATTGTTCATTCTCAATTTTGTGATGTGGAGTTGATTTCTTGATACAGTCTATGAGCTGTAGTTAGAGGCACACTGCCAAGAGCAAGTCAGAAGCTGAGAATACTGCAATAAGCAAATCAACTGCTGACTCCCTAAAGCCTGTCTAACATCTGCAAGTCAAACGTTAGAATTGCCATTGAAGACTCACCACTTGCCTGATCAAGTGAAGATCCAACAACACTTGGGAAAGATTGACATGAACGAGGAAATAGCAGCTCGCCTGATTGGCCCCACGCCCATAAGCATCCATTCCCACCACCACCAGCTGCACATACCATCTGCAAGATGCATTTTTGAAGGTTAAACAGTTGGGTGGACAATTAAAGAGAGACAAGGATTTTTTTTCTCTCACTTTTGCACAGGCATGTGAGCCTCAGATATCCTTTTCTCCAAAGGAAATTGATTCAACATCAAAAATCAATAATAAAGCAAAAAGATATAACTACCAAAGCATAAACAAATGTACAAACATCTGAAAGTATGTGAAACAGAACAGTGACACAAAATGGAACACATATCCCTTACAGTAAGATATAGGAGAAGCCACAGTTGCTTAAAAGCTTTCTTCTGACTGTCTTCATGTCGAAAAGTATAAACACTGATAGGAATAATGGGAATTCAAGACATTAATCTGAGTTCTATAAAATAAGTTGAGTGCTTGAAAAGAATAGCACTCTGTTTAAATCAAGCAATGCAACGGTTACTAAATCGTCTGGTTCTTATGATCAACGTTCAGGAATTCAAAACAAAAAGGAAGCAGAATGGGTGCAATGAGATATTTTGGGAACTGCAGATGCTGGAGAATCCAAGATAACAAAGTATGGGGCTGGAAGAACACAGCAGGCCAAGCAGCATCTTAGGAGCACAAATGCCGACGTTTCGGGCCGAGACCCAGGGTCAGCTTTTGTGCTCCTAAGATGCTACTTCGCCTGCTGTGTTCTTCCAGCCCCACACTTTGTTATCTTAGAGTGGATGCAATTTTTTTTTTACTTTCCTGGGTAAGTTTCTCAGTGGTTTTAAATTGTGAGTCACAGCACGCTGGTGTGAGCTGTCAAGGTGAGAAATGTGTTGCTGGATGTCTGGAAGTCAATGCTGGATATTAAGTCGGTTTTCAGGCTTCCCATCTCAAATAGAGCTTCAATGTCTATTACTGAAGGCTGCACCTACTGACACCAAGCATACTGCAGAAATTCACGGATGCAAATCTTCAGATTCGCACATCTGCACGTTTCAGATTCTGCACCTTGTGACTTGAAAGAAAAATGTGAATGCACCGTGGTTTTACTTGTGTGATTGGTGTGACCCATGACTCTGGAAAGGGTGGGATTCATTGATCCAGATTCTCAGTCTTTTCCTGAGATTTCCTGCCTCCACTACAATTTTGTACTTTCCAAACAAAGTGAGCCATAAATAAAAGTAGGCATAGGCTAACTGTACTTGAAGAAATTCTAGGTAATGGTTAGAATCAATTGATGTACATGGGTTAGCCAAACCTTAAAAGAAGTGTGATCCCATCAGGTAGAAATTATGCTGCTTATAAGAATTAAACTCCCGTCTGAAAAAAAAATCATTGTTGTGAGTTAGAAGCTGAGGATCATGAAACATGTGAAATTGTTGCAACTGCAGTTTGTTCGGCCCATTGAGCCCACACATCATTCGATCCAATCACAGTTGATCCTTTACCTTAATGACATGTTCCCCTGTCTCCCTGTACATTTTAAGACCTTAGGTATCTAGAAATCAATCTTTTCCTGTCTTAACTATAATCAGTAAATTGGTTCCATAGCTTCATACTGTGAAGAGCTCCACAGGCTCAATCATCTCTAAGTGAAGACATTTGCTTTCATCTCAGTTCTACGTGATCAGCCGTCCAGAAGGATTGCAAATCTGTGGCTTTTCTGGAATCAGCCACTGGGATGGATTGTCATGTTTATTCATCTTCCTATGATTGAAATATTCCAGAAGGTTGGAAGCATGGAACAGGATATTCAGGACTGTAAGATCGTTGCCTCTGCTCCATGATACAATGAGATCATGGATGATATGATTATCCTCAACACCACTCTCCCCATTGTCCACATTTCTCGTATTGTTTATTTAAATTCATTTGCGCGATGAGAGCAATTCTTTTAGGCAGGATTTATTGCCCAACCCTAATTGTGCAAAGGGCAGTTCAGGGTCAACAATACTACTGTGTGTCTGGAATCACATGCATGCCACAGCAAGTAAGGATCGCCTTTCCTAAATGATATTAGTGAACTAGATGGACTTTTCTGCCAATTGATAATGGATTCATGCTCATCATCAGATTCTTACTTTCAGATATTTTATTGACTTCAAATTCCACTATTCGACATTGAAGGATTTGAATCCAGGTCCCCAGAATATTTTCTGGGTTTCTGGATTAACGGTCCAGAGAGAATACCCTGAAGGTCATCGCTCCCTGTGTGTTTTCACTCTGTCTGCCTTAGCCTTGAATAAATTTAGAAACCAGCCATGACAGACTGCTGTGAAAAACAATTCCAAAGATACCCTCACATCTGAGAGACAAATTCCTGCACATCTCTATCTTAAATGTAGGACCCTTATTATGAGGTGATGTTGTCTAGTCATGGACGTTCCTACACAGAGAAGCAATCTCTCCACGTCTAACCTGTGAAGATCTGTGAGATTCAATCTGTCACCTCTGATTTGCCTAAAATCCAACAAATATGGGATCAAACTCCTCAATCTCTCCTCATAAGACAGTACCTCCATTCCGAGTATCAGCCAAATGAACCTTCTAGATGTGAGTTTGCTCGCTGAGCTGGAAGGTTCGTTTTTAGACGTTTCGTCACTGATGATGTTACCTAGAATGGTGACGAAACGTCATCCAGAACCTCAACCTGAGCTACAAATCTTTTCAAAAGTCGTTAAATGAACCTTCTGTTTACAGCATCTTCTTCCAGAATATTTTTCCTTGGATAAAGGACACAAAAACTGTTTAGTCTTTTATTTTTGTACATTAATGGGATGAGTATATTTCTGGCTAGACAGCATTTATTGCCCATCCTGAATTGCCCAGAGGGCAGATAACAATGGACCACATGACTATGCTTCTGGACTCATATGAACATCAGACCAGGTGAGGATGGCAGCTACCCTCCCTAAAGGACAATCGTGAACCGGTTGGCTTGTTCCATCAATCAGCACTGGATTCAGGGTCATCATCAGATTCTTAATTCTGGATATTTTATTGAATTCAAATTCCACCATCTGCCAAGGAGAAATCAAACCCGAGTCCCTGGCACTTAATCTGGCTTCCTGGATTAACAGCCCAGTGATAACACCAATATATCCAGTCAGTTCCCTCCAGGTGGTGCTGACCAGTGCCTTGCATAGTGTTAGCAAGACCTCCGTATTTTTAAACTCTGTTCCATAAGAAATAAAGGACAAAAGCCCGTCTGCCTTATCTGTTACCCATTGAACATTCCTGTGTTCGTTTCATACGCGTGCACTGACTCCTGAATCCTTCTGTGTCGTAGATTTCGAAAGTCTTCCTCCATTTAACTAATTTTCAGCCCTTTATTGCTTTCTATCAAATTGCATAATATCAGGTTTCCCAGGCCAGCGGTTACTACAGCTTTCCCATGGCAGAAGGGGCCACTTGGCCATTTAGCTGTTCAAGAATGCTCTACCTTTTAATGTCATCATTGCTGAATATCAGTCTCCGCTTGATGCTGGTAATTCACAACACTTATCCATCTGTTTATCAGATATACTCAGTGTCCCAGCCTCTACACTCTTCTGTGGTTGAGAATTCCATGGGTTGACACACTGTAAGTGAAGAAATTTTTCCTCATCTCAGTCCAAAATGGTCTACCACAAGTCCTGAGACAGTGACCTCTCGTTCCAGACTCTGCAATCAGGGGAAACGTCTACTCTGTACTTTGTCTGTGCAGCCTGGTTTGAGTTTTAACTGTTTTATTCAGGTTAGCGTTCATCCATTTAAGTACCCAAGTGGGCCAATTTCACCTCGTTATGCTGCCCCAGGATCAGAACAGAGAGGTTTTTGCTGCAATCCCTCTATGGCATGTGTATCTGCCAGTTACCTGCATACAATACTAAAGGTAGAGTCTTACAGAAGTCCAATAAAACTGCTGTGAGAAATGCATGTGTCTTACGGTAATTAAGACTTGTCTGGTCTCTAACATGAGGTAGACTATTTATCATGGAATGAGGAAAGTGATTCATATGGGAAAGGATAGAGGGCAGTGGCGAATAACGTTGAAAAGAGTTAAATTCACAGAGGAGTGTCAGTTCTTGTTTCTGCAGAATTGTGGGTATGAGAAGTATGTGGGCCCCCAGTGAGCTCGATGTGCAAGAGCACTGTGAGCCTTCTCCTAAGAAATAGTGCTGACCTTTGGAGCAAGCTCTGAGCATTGAAACACCCAACTCTATCACAAGGTATATGAAGTGGAAGTGACACAGGATTACACACTGACAGACACGAGCAGGAATATCAATTGTTACCAACACTGACCTTTCCCAGCCCTGCCGTCATATCTGGTGACATGCAATTTCCAGGCTCCAAGATAACCTGTGCCTCCTTTTGTTGTCCCAATGTGGTACTCCATAAGCAGCAGACCCTGCAGAGTTGCACTGACACTGGGGTAACAGGAACTGGGCCATTCATTCCTTTGGGAGTCTGGCCCTATGAGGTTGTAAGAATGTTCATCATTCCCAGTATCCCAGCTCCCTTGGCAATTTACAACCGATTCTGTCTGATTTGAAAAGGCTCAAAACATCGCTTTCAGAGATGCACAGGAACCAAGTGAATTTAAAAACATTGAGGCAGTAAGTGTCGAGTAGTTCATTTTTGTTCAAATATCACAAAGAAACAATCTAATTAAAAGCACACAATAAGAAAGGGCTTATGTGGGAAATGAGACCTGAACCATTTGTTAATTGTCATAAAATTCTTACAGTGAGGAGACAGGCTTTTCAGCCCATCCAGTCTATGTTGACCCTATCCTCCTCAGACATCTGCATTTCCCATGATTAACACACGTGGCCCCTACACTCCATGGGTAATTTACCAAAACCAATCCTCATAAGCTGCACATGCTGGTACTGCCTTAGGAAACCAGAGCACACTGCACACAGACGCAGGGAGAATACGCAAACACCCGCAAACAGCCACAGAGGCTGGACTCAAACCCAAGTCCTTTATGCTGTGAGGCAGTAGTGAGAACCACTGAGCCATCGTCAGTTACTGTCAATAAAGATGAAAGAGTCTGTGCAACAACTGTACAATGGGCTGAAGTTCGGGATGGCAGGACTACTGCACGAGAAGATATTAGCTCAAATGGGCCTGTACTCGTCCGAAGTTAGAAGGATGAGTGGCAGAGAGCCATTCATGATATTTTTGTGACCACAAGGCTTTATTACTCAGGATTAGTGAGAAAGACAGAGGTTATGCTCAATGTGTGTTGGAGACTGCATCTTCTGGGTTAGAATGCAGTGCCTGTATTTTGGCGCCAATCTTCAGGAAAGATATGAAGACATTAAATAGAGAGTGAGGAACTGATTCATAAAATATTGCTGAACGGTGTGGAACTTCAGTTAGGTGGACAGCATCGAGAGATTACTATTGCTTTTCAAGGAGAATGAAAAAAAAATATTTAGGAGTTTAATGTGGGTGTTCATAAACCATGAGTGACCGCATTAGGGGCATTTAAACAGTCCTTGGATAAGCATATGGATGATGATGGGATAGTGTAGGGGGATGGGCTTAGATTAGTTCACAGGTCGGCACAACATCGAGGGCCAAAGGGCCTGTTCTGCACTGTATGGTTCTATGTTCTATGTTCTATGTCCAGAATAAAGCCTTTTAAAAATAAATACGTTAATCTCTCAAAGGCAGCATCAGTGGCGCAAACGTCAACACAGATCAGATATCACCAGTGACAGAAATGATCGACACATGAGTAAAAGCAAATCCTGCAGCTAATCAATTGTATAAAGATTGTGGTAGAGGCAGATTCAATCAAGGTGTTCGGAAGGGAATTGGCAGCTGTGAATATAATGTAAGCAGGGCAAAAACACAGTAAACTTTTCATGTCTAGTGGACATTCCTATTGACATTCAACATTGGCAGGAAACATCACCGCATTACTTTGACGAACTTTGTGAAGGGATACATTACTCCATTAAGCAAATCTTCTCTGAATTTCCTCTGGGTAACTGCATAAATAAAGGTGTTTGTGCAGCTACTCAGGAGCTGGAGCATGAAGCCAATCTCACTTACAAATGTTGGCAGAGCAACTGGATATCCCAAGTAATCAAATCGTTTCAATATGGAATAAATAATGAACACAATCCATAACACGATGAAATTGCCAGAAATAACAAATAGCATGACCATAGATTTCCTTCGACTTCCCATCTCTGGGTCACTGGGGCTTCCCCCTGTGGCCTGACACCGGAGTCTCCTGCGAGCTCTGTTGGCTAAAATAATGTTTCTGACTGTCAATGTGTTAAACAGTAGAATGAAAATAAATGGAATGAACGGTGTAATTATGTAATGCATCAATTCAACAATGGCCCAGACAATTGAAGTAAGTACAGTATATGTCACGCTACAAAACCATGGGCTATTAGAAAGCCAGTATCTACTTGAATACAAGAAATACCAGAAAATGTTCTTCAAACAACTCAGCACAGTCACTGTTCCTAAAACCACACATGCTGTTTTCTTGGTGCAAAGTTTAATTTTCAGCTTTTGGCAGCATATGGCTACAAATCGATCAAAGGTGAACGCCACTGTGAACCAGACAGAACAGTCTGTGGAAGCGTAAAGCAGAATGGCATGGATGTTGCACAGGGGGACAGACTTCAGAAAAAGAAACTCTCCTCGATGTGTAATAGGAATTTGTCGTAATATCAGATCAAAGATCACGACCAACAGATCTGTCACAGCCATGGCCACCAGGTAATGAGTAACACATTTTGAAAGTCCACACCTCCCCCGAATTAGGATCATAATTGTCACCACATTCACTAGAGAGAAGAGGGAAAATTAGACGGTTTGTTGATCAGTTACAATGCAGAAAATAATGCAACTAATTCTTAAATATGTTATTGAATCTTCTTGCAACAAACAACTACAACATGGCAGCAAATATGTTGTTTGAAATTCCAATCAGAGAGAATTCTCAATATGTTAGCTGTTAGAGAACAGCCAAACAATATGCTCTCGTAGCTGTGTACAAAGAACTAAGCTAGAGAACAGGCAAAACGTTATTACAAAAAAAAATGTTATATGAATAAATATGGAAGGATTACATTTGGAATCAAACGTTTCCCGCAAACATGGAAACATTGGAATGAAAATCTTAGACTTTTTCTTCCCTGAAAATGGATCAGAATATATTCGATCTATTTTGCAGTCCACGTTTTTACAACAATTAATTCACTTATGTGAGAAAAAAATCTTTTGAAAATTTTAAAAAACTTGACTTCTTCGAGGGAAAGGAAGGAAGAAAGCAAGAATGCAAGAAAGAGAGAAAGAAAGAAAGCAAAGAAAGATAGATAGACACATAGATATTACATTTTACCATCAGACAGGATGTGACATTAATAAATTCTAACAGGTAATAAATCCTTCTTGAAGTATAGTCAATGAGAAAATGTAAGTATGATCACTAAAAAAGTACATACACAAAGATTAAGATGGCATAAATCTTTGAATTCCACCTTTGGAAACAACATTCCTAGGATGTAAGTTACCTGGGACTCCAAACCCAGCTAAGACCGGGTAGTAGATCTTTTGTATATCATTAATTGCCCACAGAATCTTCAGCTTGATCAAAAAACCAAGAGACATGATTTTTCTTTGGTAAATAATGAGTGTTTCAGTGATTGGTGTTCTGGATTGGTCCGTACCTTCTTTGAGAGATTGAGAAAACACCCATTATTTATAGCAGGGAGAATGCATTAGATCAGAAAATCAGTTCCCATGTTAACTGAGAACTGATTACAGCTACCAAATCAAGTAATGAATTCAAAAGCTATCCCGAACGGAATTTGTGCGTGATCTTTCTACATCCCGACCAGATAACCTTTTCCATTCTCCCCACCTCCAAGCCTTGGTTCAAATTGACACCTTAAAAGAAAGCTCCATTTTCCAGAATTGTAACAAAGTTACATTTATCAGGAGAAAATAATGGGCACAGGAATAATTAAATGTTTTGAGATATGAAGAAATTTAGGAAAACACACACTTAACACTGAACGGTGGAACTGAAGTAAGAAATATGGATAAAGTACTCCCAAATTCCTTCTCCCCATCCTCAGATCTGTCTGATGGAATTTTCAGAACTGTTGACAATTATGTTCATCATTTTCAGGATGTGATAGACAGTTTTTGAAATCAGGAAGGAAATCAAGATTTATGTGGGAAAGGTAAGGAAATAGATGTGACCATTTTCAAATCATCCATGAGCTCATGAAATTGAAGACCCTGTCCGCAATCTACAAGTCACAACTGAAATGGAATGCTTCCCACTTATCTGGATTTGTGAAGCTCCAACAAAACTCAATAAGTTCGGCACCATACAGGATAATGTAGGCCATTGGATTGACACTGCATACACCAACATTCACCGCCCCCACTAACATCGCTCAGTAGCAGCAGTGTGCACAATCTGAAACTATTTGATTCAATATTTAAAATAGTTATCATTTAAAAACAAGGCAATGCCAAAATAAAACAGACGATTCGACATTTTTTCTCTTTCTCAGAAGATTGTGAGCCTTTGGAATTCCTTTCCTCAAAAGAATTGAATTCAGTCAATTAAGAATTGAATAATTTACTGTCATGTGTATTCAATGTAAAAAACAGTGAAAAGTGTGTACCTTCGCTGTACATATACTGCGCCAATCACAAAAAATTATTTTAGGATAAGATAGTGGATATCGTAAATTATGAGTATTCAGTAAAGCAGAGGTGGATTGCTGATGATGCAGGGGTTGAAAGATTATTAGGGACATGTAGGAATGTAGATCTGAGGTTAAAATCAGATCAGCTGTGATCTTATTGAATGGTGGAGCAGGATTGAAGGGTGAGCGCCCCACTGTTGTTCCATCTTCGTACATTTTAGCAGTTAATATCTGGTTTTTTTTCTATTAATAAATGCTCAATCCATCTCAATATGTTATGCCCCATTTCAATTCTTCTAAGTTTGTATTGCAATAAAAGTTTTGACGAAGATCTGTAGCTCGGGTTGTGGGTGAGGTTGTTGACTTGCTCACCGAGCTGGCTTGTTCTTCTTCAGGCATTTCATTACCATGCCAGGTGACATCATCAGTGGAGCCTCGAAGAGGCAGTGTTATTCCCCTCCACTTGGAATTTATGTTGTTAGGTCTGCTCTGGTGACTAGCGTCATTTCTGGGTTTGATCGGTATGGATTTGTATATGGGGTCTAATTCTATGTGTTTATTGAATGCAGTACGGGTGCAGAGCAAAGCCTCCAGAAATTTCTGTGCGTATCTATGTTTGACTCAGGTTTATCGCTTTATGGGTGGAGAACCATGCCTCCAGAAATTTCCTTTGGCACCCAAGACAAACGTAGACGCACACAGAAATTCCTAGAGGCTTGGTTCTCTACCTGTAATGCGTCAGGCTCACTAGTGCCCTTTAGGGAAGGAAACTGCCATCCTTCCCTGGTCTATCCTCCATGTGACTCCAACCCTACAGTAAGGTGGTTGACTACTAACTGCCTTCTGGGCAATCTGGGTTGGTGAATGAATGCTGTCCTGGCTAGTGATGCCCTCATTCCGTGAATGAACAAGTAAAAATAAATCTTATCAAAAGCCTTCTGAAAATCTATGTGCACCCCAGGCACAAATTACCCTGTTGATACTATGGTAGGATAACCCACATACAAGAAACAATTGGCAGGCTGTTAACAAAAAAAATCTCTCACTTATAAATTTGTATTGGCTCTGCCCAGTTAATTTCTCAGTCTCCAGCTGTTAACATGTTTTATAATATAATACTACAATAAAATATAACAATTTCCTACTTTTGGTATCAGATCTTAAATTTAGCATTCCCTACTTTCTCCCTCCAGTTGCCCTGAAACATTAAATTATACACATGCACACTTTCAAATTGTAGGCACTGTCCCCACGTTTACATATTGGCCACCAACGCATCCAGTATCTCCATGATACCCTTGTTCATTGCCCTGACAATATCTTCTGGGGATGTGTCAAGTTAGAATGAGATTGATTTCGCCAAACTTGCTTTGTTTCCATGGCACTTCTTTGGCAGTTCATCATTCTCAATTGTCCCTTAAATTCCTAATGTTTATGGTTGATTCCTTATTCAATGAAAACTGGCACAGAACTTGGAAACAGCAAGAACTGTAGATGCCAGAGTAAGACTCAATGTAGTGTGGAGCTGCAGGAATGCAGCAGGTCAGGCAGCATCAGCAGAGCAGGAAAATCAATGTTTCAGGTCGGTCCCTTCATCAGAACTATTGAAGACACAGAGTTACAATTTAACTTCTTGTACCATTTCAACTTTAATTATTAACATCATTTGTCTGCTAGAATTTTCTTTTAATTTGTTGGCATCAATATGTTTGCCTGTCATGACTTACAGAATTTATCACATTGCGCTCAAAACACCTTAATTTTTAGTCCCAGGATTTCATTTCTTTTATTATTCCAAATATGAAACACATTAATTGTGTGCTTTCTCCTGGTGCTTATTGCTGACTCCCTCCCTTGCTGTCATCTTGCATGCTTGTGGATCTGAAGGCTCACATTTTTGAAGATCTGTATCTTTTCATAATAGTTTTGGCATTGTTTTATGTCTGTTCATTCATTTGTTTTTTGGTTGCTGTGAATGTATTTGGATCTGTTGTTGGTTCATTTACTGTTGTATTTCACTTTCAGGGTGCATCATCCCAAAAGACTCATGAAAATAAAACAAACAGCAAAGAAAGGTGCCTGGGCCTTTTTTTTTACCAAAGAGGTGAGTACAGTTTCTGTGTCGAGGGTCTGGGGGGAGATCACGATCAGAGCATTGAACTCAGTGACCAGTCATGATTATATTGGATGTTGGAGCAAGCTATAGATGTAGAATGGCTCTTGTTTTCTCTGTCTCTATAACTCAAAACGCAGCTCTGTTTTACGTATAGAGAGGATGGCAGACCTGTTAGGCTTCACAAGCAATTGGTTTGATTTAGCCTCACCTTAACTATTTTGCCCAGAAATGTGTTGCAGAAATGAACAAGAGGAAATAAATTGAAAAAGTTCAAAGAATCCCGAAAGTCTTCCCAAGAAATACAATGTCGATGCCAATCAGAGAATTCATACAGTGAAGAAAAGGCCATTCAGCCCATTGGGTTTGCATCGATCCTCCAAAGAGCAAACTGCACCATCACTTGTAACCCAGCATTTACCAGGACGCTTTGGGAGAATTTAGCATGGCCAATCCACCAAACCTGCACATCATTGGACTGTAAGAGTAAAACACACAGAAACCCATACAGATGCACAGGCAATGTGCAAGATCCACGCAAACAGAGCCCATTGCTGTCCTCGAGCTCAGATGCCTGGCGGAATGAGGTCGTAGCGCTAGCCATTGTGCCCAGCCTTAAGCGTAGGAGACCCTTGTTCAGAAGAAACTGAATTACAGGAAGCTGCCACATAAAGGGACACAATTCTTTGAGAACACCTGTCTGGAAGGGGAAGTATAGAAACGGAAACAGAGAAAGTAGTGGCGATGATTTCAAGGTCAGGGACCAGTTCCACCTTCCCGAAAACACCTGCCAAATGTGTGGTGGGACATCTGGCCCTGGGATTGGGATCATCAAACATGCAAAGATCACAAAACCCATGACCAGTGATACAGAATTTCTGAAGCTGACCTTGATACTTGATAGTGTGAGAATACCAACAATGATGCTAGAAATGAGGTACAATCCAATGAAACAGGAGCTGCTGTTGCAATCAAACACGATGCCTTATACAAACAATATCACCAGCTCACCCATTCGTATATGTGAAATTTCAATAATTTGTACAATTGATAGTTAAGATAGACTCTGTAAGATTCAGGTCGTATATCCGAAGATTCTGAGGTGGCATATGGGATATGAGTAAACGTTAATGCTGGGAAACAGTCGGTGTTTTTCTTTTCTTTTTCAAGAATTGAAACACTATTTTCAATGGACATTTCACCCCATTGATAAGGAGTTCTCTACATTTCCTCTGCGTCACTGCATAAATACATGTGTTTGTGCAGCAGCTCAAGAGGAGGAGTATGTGACAGATTTGCTCAAGGGTTAGATTGCATTATATTAGATTCCCTACAGTGTGGGAACAGACCCTTCGGCCCAACAAGTCCACAGCGCCCCTTGAAGCATCCCACCCAGACCCATTCCACTATAACCCACACCACCCTGAACACTATGGGCAATTTAGCATGGCCGATCCACCTAGTCTGCACATCTTTGGACTGTGGGAGGAAACTGGAGCACCCGGAGGAAACCCACGCAGACACGGGAAGAATGTGCAAACTCCTCACAAATAGTTACCCGAGACTGGAATCGAACCTGGGTCCCCGGCGTTGTGAGGCTGCAGTGCTAACCACTGAGCCAACGAGCCAGTTATTAATATTAACGGAGGCCAGAGAGCAAATTGCTGGAGCATTGACAGACATCTCTGTATCCTCTTGGGCCACAGGCTGGAGGATAATCAATGTTGTCCCATTGTTTAAGGAAGGTAACAGGGATATTCCAGGAAATTACAGTCCTGTGAGCCTCACGGTGGTCGTAGGGAAGTTATTGGAAAAGATCCTCAGAGTTAAAATCTACATGCATTTTGAAGCAAATAGATTTGGTAGTGAAAGGCAGCATGGTTTTGTGTGGGAGAGGCCATGCCTCACCAATTTGATCATGTTTTGTGAGCAAGTGATGAAGATAACTTATAACAAAAAAAAACAGTTACCGTGGTCTACATGGGCTTCAGTAAAGCCTTTGACAAGGTCTCTCATGGCAGGCTGGTACCGAAGGTGAAGTCGCATGGTTTCATGGGTGAGCTGGCAAGATGGATACACCACTGGCCTAGTCATAGGAGACAGAGGCTAGGGGTGGAAGGATGCTTTTCGGAATGGAGTGTTGTGACTTGTCGTGATCCATAGGGATCAGTGTTGGGACAGCTGCTGTTCATGATTGACACAAATTATTTTCAGGAAAACATAGCCGGTTTAATTAATAAGTTCATGAATAATACAAAGCCTGCTGGAGTTGTAGATAATGAGGAGGATTGCCAGACGATACAGCAGAATATAGGCCAGTTGGAGGCTGGGGCAGAAAAATAGTAGTTGGAGTTTAATTCCGACACAGGCGTGGCGATTCATTTTGGAAGGTCAGGTACAAGTGGAAACTGTACAATAAATGGCAGAACCCTTAGAAGTATTGATATGCGAAGGGATCTGTGTGTTCAGGTCCGCAGATCCCTGAAGGTAACAGAGCAGGTAGATAAGGTAGTAAAAAATGTCTATGGCATGCTTGCCTTCATTGGCATGGGCATTGAGTACAAGGATAGAAAAGTTATGCTGCAGCTTTATCTAATTTTAGCTCGGCCACGCTTGGAATTTTGCATACAGTTCTGGTCACCACAAGACCAGAATGATGAGAATGCTTTGGAGAGGGTACATAAAAGGTTTGTTGGCATATTGATTGATTTGGAGAATTTTAGCTATGGTTTAAGGTTGGATAGACTGGTTGTTTTCACTGGAACACAGGAGGCTGAGGGGGACAATCTGATAGACGTTTGTAAGAATGTGAATGACATGGATAGATTGGAAAGAATGAGGGTTTTTTATTTCCCCAGTGTGGAGGGGTCAATTACTAGGGGACACAGGTGCAAAGTGCATGCAGGAAAAGTTTTTAAAAAATGTGTGAAGCAGGCTTTTCACGCAATGGGTGGTCAGTGCCTGGAAGACACTGTCAGAGGAAATGGTGGAGGCAGACACAATACCAGCATGCAAGAAGAACCTGGGCGAACACCTGAATAGGAAGGGATTGGAAGGCGTACTAGCCCTGTAAGTGAAGACATTTTTGGTATGGAAAGGCAAAATTTGTCAGAGCAGCGGTGTTGGTCCAAAGGGCCAAGTCTTGTGTTATATTCCTGAACAATCTTGAGTGTACTAAGAATTACACTGATAAGCCAAGTTAAGTTCTCTGTCCAACTCATGATGTAAAACATTCAAGCATTCAGATGGTATGCTCAGGTTGAAGAGACAATGCTTTAGAATTGAGATGAGGAGGAATTTTCTTCAGCCAGAGTTTTGTGAATCTCTGGATCTTGTTGCTGCAGAGGGCTGTAGAGGCCAAGTCATTGAGTGTATTTAGAACATAGACATCGAACAGTACAGCCCTTCGGCCCACAAAAATAATCGCATTAGAATCCGTGCTAACATGGAAACATGTCCTGGCAGTTCAACACTGAAACAAAACAAAGAACGATGGATGCTGAAGGCCTGAAAGAGAAACAGAAATTGTTGGAGAAACTCAGCAGGTCTGGCAGCATTTGTGAAGAGAGGAAACAGAGTTAAAGTTCAACAACCTTATTCCAGACTTTGATCAACTGTGTGCCTCTCGATACAGCAGGTCGTTTCTTCTCAAGCCTGAAACACGAAGGGCATAGGGCCAGTTGTTTGACCCTAGGCACATGCAGAGAAGGTTGCAAAACTGAGAGGATTTCCTTTCTCATGTACATGCACAGGGTCAGGCGTCAGCTGATCCTGCATTCAGTGATAGCTGGCGAGATTCTGGAGGAGACCAGAAACAAAGACGCGTACCCGACACCACGATAAAGTGATGCTGCATCCTGAAAACTTTGTCGGCAACCACCGCTCCATTGGTTGGAATTTACTAAACCCAGATCCAACAGCCTTCCCTCACTGGAGATTGGATGAATGAGAGGTGATCTCATTGAAAGTTATTGGATTCTTGTGGGGTTTGACTGGATAAATGTTGACAGGGTGTTTCCCCTCATGGGAAAGTATAGGACTACAGGGTATTGTCTCAGAATAAAGGGACGCCAATTTAAAATTGTGGTGAAATTACTTCGGTCAGATGATTGCGAGTCTTTGGAACTCCTGGCTAAAGACAGCTGTAGGAGCAGAGCCCTAATTGATATTTAAGGCTTAGATAGATTTTTGATCAGTAAGAAAATCAAGGGAAAGTCCAAGAAAGTGGATGTGAGGAGTGTTGGTCAGCCATGATCCTATTGAATGTGCAACAGCTTCGAGGGGCTGAACACCCTCCTACTACTCCCATTTCTCCGGGTCTTGAGCATCCTCTCTGTAAACCCCGATGACTGCTGTGCTAGCACTTGCTCTCCTTCCCAGAATTGCTCAGGTTGAAGAGACGATGCTTTACAACTGAGGTGAGGAGGAATTTCTTCAGCCAGAGGGTTGTGAATCTTTGGATCTTGTTGCTGCAGAGGTCTGTAGAGGCCAAGTCACTGAGCGTATTTAGAACACAGAAAATATAACAGTACAGCACAGTACAGGCCATTCGGCCCACGATGTTGTGCCAAATTTTTATCCTAATCCTAAGGCCTATCTAACCGCCACCCCTAACTTATACTATGAACCATACGTCTGTCTAATAGCTACTTAAATGCCCCTAATGAGGCCAACTCCACTACCCTCTCCAGCATTCCACGACACCCAACCACTCTCTGAGTAAAGAACCTACCTCTGACGTATCATCTATATCTACCTCCACTCACTTTAAAACTACGCCCGCTCATAATAGCTACCTCCACCCTCAGAAAAAGTCTCTGGCTGTACACTCTATCTATACCTCTGATCATTTTGTACACCTCTATCAAGTCACCTCTCACCCTTCATCGTTCTGAAGGGAAAAGCCCTGGGTCTCTCAACCTTTCCTCGTAAGACCTTCCCTCCATTCTAGGCAACATCCTGGTAAATCTCTTCTGCCCCCTTTTCCAACACGTCCACATCTTTCCTGAAATGAGACGACCAGAACTGGGCACATTGCTCCAGATATGGCCAAACCCTGGTTTTGTATCGCTGGAGCATAACCTCACGGCTCTTGAACTCAATCCCTCCATTAATGAAAGCTAACACACCATACGCCTTCTTAACAACTCTATCCACACAGGTGGCAGCTTTCAGGGAACTGTGGGCATGAGCCCAAAGATCCCTCTGCTCCTCCACACTGCCAAGAATCTTTCTGTTAACCCTGTATTCTGCTTTCAAGTTTGTCCTTCCATAATAAATCACCTCACACTTTTCAGGGTTAAACTCCATCTGCCACTTCTCAGCCCAGCTCTGCATTTTCTCAATGTCTCTTTGTAACCTAGAACAGCTCTCCACACTGTCCACAACGTGACCCACCTTCGTATCATCCACAAACTTACTCAAGCAGGCTTCCAGTCGTTCATCCAAAACATTTACAAAAATCACAAATACAAGAGACTCTGGAACAGATCCTTGTGGTACACCACTCATAACTGAGCACCATGTTGAATATTTTCTATCCACTACCACCCTTTGTCTTCTAAAGGTCAGACAATTCTGAATCCAATCTGCCACATTTTCCCCTATCCCATGCCTCCTTGCCTTCTGCATGAACCTACCATGGGGAGCCTTATCAAATGCCTTACTTAATTGCATGTATACTATATCCACTGCTCTACCTTCATCCACGTGTTTGGCCACCTCTTCAAAAAATTCAGTAATGTTTGTGAGGCATGATCCAACCCTCACAAATCCATGCTGACTATTATGAATCAAACTGTGCCTTTCCAACTGATCACAAATCCTATCCCTCAGCGCCCCTTTCAATAGTAATAATGCCCACCAGTGAAGTAAGACTAACTGGCCTGTAATTTCTGGGGTTATCCCTATTATCTTCTTTGAACAAGGGAATAATTTTGCCTCTCTCCAATCTACCGGTACTATACCCGTGGACAGTGAGGACAAATAGATTATCGCCAAAGGCCCTGCGATCTCTACCCGTGTGTCCCATACAATCCTTGCATAAATCCCATTAGCCCCGGGGCTATTCAGGTTCCTCAACATTACTTGTACACTTTCCTTACTAATATTGATCTCCTCTAGTCATCCAGCCTGTCTCACACGGTCCTCCTCTACAACAAGGTCCAGGAGTTCATAACTAGGAGTTCCGGGAGTTCATGAACGAGGAGGCCATAAGCCGAGGGCACAGGTTTAAGACCGAGGTAGATAGGTTTTATCTCAGGCTTGATACAGTGCTCCAGTGAAGCTCAGTGCAAGCTGGAAGAACAGCACTTCATTTTTCCATTGGGGATCTGCAGCCTTCTGGACTCAGTATCGATTTCAACAAGCTTGAGCACCTTCCCCTTACTTTTGCCCACTCTCATACACCAAAATTTGTTATCACATTGTCGACTATTAATCACAACCCATTGCTCGCCATTAGTTGTCCCCATTAGCAGCTATTCATTCTCCTTGGCTGACCATTGCCAATTTCTGTGCCTATTCAACTGTTTGTCTTTCTTTTGGGCTATATTTTCACCTGACATTTACTCTTACCCCCTGTCTGCACCCTATCCACTGCATAAACAACAGCATTTTACCATCAGTTCTGAAGAAGAGCCACTGGGCCTGAAATGTTAACTCTGATTTCTCTCCATATATGTTGCCAGACCTGCTGACTTCCTCCAGTCATTTCTGATTTTGTTTCTGATCTCCAGCATCCGCAGTCCTTTCCATTTCCCATTGAGTCTAGCAGGTGGGATGTCAAGCTGCAGCTGTAATATGGCATCGGTGAGGCCACTTTGCAAACATTGCACTCACTTTTGCTTGCACTGCTTTGGGAAGGATGTTGCGAAACTAGAAAGGGTACAGAAATAAAATGACAAGGATTTTGCCAGGACTGTATGATTTCCATGATAAGGAGAGGCTGGATAGTGTGGTACATCTTTCCCTGGAGCTTCCCTGAAGCTGAGGAGTGACATTAGACATGTTTTTAAAACCACAATGGACATTGATAACATGAATAGCCAAGCTATTTTAACAAATGTAATGGAGTTCATAAATAGAGGGCACAGGTTTAAACTGGGAGGGGAAAGATTTAAAAGGCAAATGAGAGGCAACTTCTTTCACAAAGAAAGTGATGCAGTCAAAGGAAGTAGTAGAAATGGGCACAATTACAACATTAAAAAGATATTTGGACTGGTACATGGAACAGGAAAGGATTAGCGAGATATGGACCAAATGCAGGAAAATGGGATTAGCCCAGTTTAGGAAACCTGGCTGGTGTAGATAAGTTGTGCTGATGGGTCCATCCTCATGCTGTATGACTGTATTCCTCAATGACTGTTTTTGGTCGATGCAGATTCGGTGGGAGGAGGAATCTTTTTTTTCTCTGTTATTAATGTCCTTGCTTCCTTTATGACACAGACAACAAATGTGTGTGTTATCTCGTCAGTGATATGAGAGGAGTGGAGAATTTTGAGTTTTATGTGTTTCACAGATACCATGAGGTTGATGAACTACCGGGGATCAGAGGAATGTTGATACTGTGTCAAGTAACCATAAAGAATTCCTGAGATGGACTGAACGTGGTCAGGGTTGAAGTTCTGTGGTGATTAAGCCCTTTGTGAGGGCCTTAGATAGGGTGGATCAGAAAGTGAGACAAGGTCCAGCCAGCTGCACAGAATAAGACAAGGCACTATGAGAGTGTAGAAGGGACAAATAAAAGGGGGAACAGGCAACTAAGTGACCTGAGCACCTGATGAAACAAAAGAACACCCTGGCAGTGGTTACACCATGAGATTGATTGCAAACTTTTCAACTGGTTCCTAAAAGAATTCGAACGATGGTGTTTAAGAAATCTGATGTTGTCCCCATGTGTTGCAGATACTAGCCTAGTCAATCTTCTCTGTGTCCATTGCATTGTCGGTCAAAACTCTACATATTACTCCAGATGTGGTCTTACTGGTGTCCTGTATAATCTGAAACATAACCTGCCCACTTCTCTATTTGTTTCATCTCAGGGCTAAGTCATTCAGGCCCTGAAGCCTGCTCTGACATTTAACACAATTGCAGGTGACCTCCTCTCAGCCTCAACTACGCTTTCTTGCCCACTCTCCATTACCCTGTATCTCCTCCTCAAATGTATGTGTTGTCCCAGAATGCATTCTGTTACCCCTCAGGTTCACCTCTCACCTTAAACCCATGCCCTCCAGTTTTGGATGGCACCAATGGCTCAGTCAGTGCTGCTGCCTCCCAGCGCCAGGGACCCAGGTTCAATTCCAGCCTTGGGTAATTGTCTCTGTGGAGTTTACACATTCTCCCCGTGTCTGCATGTGTTTCCTCCAGGACGCGGGTGAGAGATGGATTGACAGTGGTTAATACAGGGATAGGGTAAGGAGGTCGGTCTGGGTGGGAAGCTCTTCAGAGGTTTAGTCCAGACTCAATGGACTGAGTAGCCTCTATCTGCACTGTGGGGAGTCTATGAATGCATCTTGAGGAGCTCCTACTTCACTTCCATTTCCTGATTTATGACTATTCCTGGAAAATTCCTTGTATCCTGTACAAAACCAAGGAGGCAGACAGTATATAAGAGGCTCTTCTACCCATTGAGTCTGTATTGCCAAAATTATGATAATATCTACACTTGTTCCACTTCCCACACTGAGTCCATAGCCTTCGATGCCTTCACTCTTCATGTTTTCATCCAAATACCTTTCAAAGGGATCATGTCCCATATTCCCATCACCCTCTGGTAAAAAGTATTGTCTTCAAATGCCCACTAAACCACCTGCCTTCCATTTAAAATGATGCTCCTTTGTTATTGACCATTGAACTGAGGGGATCAGCTGTTTCCTATCTACCCTGTCCATGCCCCTCTTAATCTTACACACCTCACAACCTCCACTGTTCCAAGGAAAACGACCTGAGCTTATCCCAGCTTCTCTACATCGCTGAAATCCTCCACCTCAAGCAAGATCCTGGTGAACTGCCTCTGCACTCTCAATAGTGCAATCACATCGATCCTACATTGCACATGCAGCACTCCAGCTGTGGCTTACCCAAAGCTCTGAACGTCTCCAACATGACCTCCCCAACTTTATGCCATGGCCGACAAAGGCAAACATTCCCTGCGCCTTCTGAGCTCTGAGTACTGACTCAAAGTATCTGTCAACTCCTCTGCCATTAAGCTGGGCTTGGATCTGCTTGTGTTAAGAAGAGTTGGATGTGACTTCATTGAAACTTAAGAAGATCCTAAGGGGTCTTGGCAGGATGCGTGTGGAAAGTGTGCTTCCTTTCGTGGGAGAAACACAAACAAAGAGGCCACTGTATAAAACAAAATGATCACCCGTCTGAAACAGAGAATAGGCATTTTCTTCCTCTCAGTCTGTCCTAAGTCTTTGGAAATCTTTTCTTCAAAAGGCAGAGTCTTCAATTACTATTAAGGCAGATGAGGATATATTTTTTGATAAGTGGCCTTGGATGGGGATAATTATAAATGGATGGACAGGAATGTGGAGTTGAGGTTAAATTCATATCAGCCATAATCCTATTAGGTTGAAGAGGAAAATCAAGGGGCCAAATGGCTTAATCATACTGATATATAATCATAGAGTTTTTAACAGCAAGGAAAGAGGCCCTTCAGCCCATTGTATCAGCCCTGGTCAGCAAATGTCCATCTTTTCTACTTCTATTTTTTTTTTGCTCTTGGCCCATTAGTTGAACGTTAGCACATTTCAAGTGTTCATCTAAATACCTCTTAAATACCTTGAGGAGTCCTTTCTTTTGATTCATTCATGGGATGTGTGCATTGCTGGCTCAGCCAGTACATATTGCTCACCACTCATTGTCCAGATGCAGTTAAGAGATAACCACATCACTGTGGGTCTCGCATCACATGTAATGGTAAGCATTGTAGATTCCCTCATCTACAGGACATTAGTGAACCTGATGGGTTTTTTTTAATAATTGACAATGATTTCATGATCATTAAGCTCTTAATTTGCAATTGTTTCTGTGTGATGAGTAATTGCACTGTTTTTGTTTGCAACGTTGCCTTGAAAGTTCCTGCCTTCACTTGTTTGTTCACTGACTGAAAATAAGTACAAGCACTTTGGGACCCAAATTTCTGACCAGTTGAGTTATTACTCCTATAACAAAGGCAAATCCTCTCAATGTCTCAAAGAAATCTTCTCTCCACACCAGGACTAAACATTGAATCATTTCGTCTTATTAGAAGCAATGCCGCTTAGTTTTATGATCAAGCTCCAGATTCTGTGGGCGATTTATGAGATACAAAAGATTTACTTCCCCATCTTGGCTGCAGTCAGTGTGCCAGGTACGTTTTTAGCTACTGCAGGGGTTTCACTTGGGATTGACATATGTAGCAGCTTTGGTTGCGTGTGCAAGTGTTTGATTGCATTGATCACACTTTGAAAATATTCCCATCTGTCTCATTTATTATCTCACTTACTTTCCATCTATCTAACAAACTAACTATCTGTCTGTCTATCTGTCTGTCTGTCTATCTATCTATCTATCTATCTATCTATCTATTTATCGATCTATCTACCTATCCATCAATCCATCGATCTGTTTTCTGTCTAGACTATATTGTATAGGGGTTGTGGGGAGACTGAGAAATGTTGGGAAGCTTGGTCCACTTTTCTGTGTGTAACTCTTCCGCTGCACTTTCCCCCAAGAAATGTCAAGGAAGAACAGACAGGTGAAGGACATTCCTCCTCTGCAGTCAGAAAGAGCGGTAACTGAGTTAAGTTAAGTGGGACATCTCTCTCCATCTCCCCTACAACCTCAATGGAGAACAGACACAGGAATGTCAGGGGGTTTGGGCAGGGAGGACTTACCAACTTTAATAGGGGCGCAAGAGTGGAGAAAGGCTGAGTCTCAATGTGTGTATTAGTCAAAAGGAAGTTTTCACCATTTACACATAGATGTCTCCAATGGGCTCATGGAGAAAATAATATTTCTTTACTCATTCCATTGTCAATACTATAATTAAAAATTGTCGACTCCCACTTTTTCCACCCAGATAAATACAACAAAGGCCTGAGCAGGTTAATATTGGGATGAGTTGAGCTATGAACAATCTCAATGACACTGAACTGCTGAGTTGCTCATGGTGGGTTAGCTAATTTCGATGCTGAACTAAGGGAGTGTGGAATGTGAAGATAGTGGCTTAGCTACCCAAATTACATGACATGAAGTCTCATCTCAAATACATCTCCACACCAATGACATACCAGACTGTGGTGTATAATATCCTCTCCAATATTTTAGAAGTCAATTTGATACTGAAGACACCTTGCAAGGAGTTAACATTATTTAGTCTTAAAGGAAAGCAGTTGAATTAAGTCAAAGTGTACAGGACAAAAGGGAGAACGGGGAAGGAGTTGGATGAATTTTTATGATCATATTGAATGGCAGAGTAGGCTCAAAGGGCTGAAGGACATATAGATGTCCCCGTGTTTCTGTCAATTTCTTCCAAGGATAATGGGATGCCATTCATCAACAAATTGAACAATGTCAAGCTTAACAAAAGCAATTAGCCAATTGAACCATGGTTTTCAAAGTTTTGCAGGTGTAACGTTTGTGCTACATGCAAGGTCCAGGCAGTGACTATTTCACAAGAAAAGATATGAGCACCTTCCCGTAACAAAATTATCTGAACTCAATCCTCTGTGGTCAAGGTCAAGGGAGTAACACATGAACAGGAAGTGAACCTGACCTATCAACTATCAAACATATAAACTTTTGCAAGAACAGGGAATTCTGCACCCTCTGACTCCCCAACGCTTGCCCACCATCTACAAGGCACAAGCCAAAAACATGCTAAAATACTTCCTCACTGAACATGCCTTCAACAACACCATAGAAGTCAACACAATTTCGCACAAAGTGAATGATGATTGACACCCATCTGCCAAGTTAAATACTTAGTCCTTTCACCACTGAGGCACAATGACATCAGTGTGTACCAAATCAAGCCTACAGTGCCAAAACTCCTCAATGCTCCTTCAACTGTGCTTCCCAAACACGTCTTTCACAAACAGGAGACTAAGGGGCAGTCAACACATGGAAAACACGAAGGCTTGCAAGCTTGAGAATGGATTTACTGGCACTAGAGGGCGTGCATCAGAGATTCACTGGGTTTATTTCAGAGTTGAGACGGTTGGCTTATGATGACAGGCTGAATAGACTGGGATTAGATTCATTGGAGTGTAGGAAAATGAGGGGTGGTTCATGTAGAAACATATAAAATTATCAAGAGAAGAGTTAAGATTGAAATTGGGAGGTTGCGCCCACTGGCGGGTGAAACTAGAACAGTAGGGCATAGCCTCAAAATTAAGGGGAACCAGATATAGGACTGAATTGAGGAGGAAGTTGTTCACCCAAAGGGTTGTGAATCTGTGACCTTCCCTGTGAAGCAGTTGAGGCTACCTCATTGAATGTTTTCAAAGCTAAGATAGATAATTCTTTGATTAGTAAAGAAATTATGGGTTGTGGTGAGAGGGTGGTAAGTGGAACTGAAGCTATGAAAAGATCAACCAGAATCTTATTGAATGGCAGAGCAGGCTGGAAGGGCCAGATGGCCTACTACTTCATGTATATCCTTACTTGAGGCCATATATTTGTGCTTTCACTGCATGGGACCAAAATTCTTAAACTCCTAATGAAAAATTACTGGTGCAGCTCACGATAGCTTTCTCACCATCATGTAACTAAGTGTAGTTCGTGATGTCTATAAAATACTGCTCATGCCCATGATTCCCATATCACATGATAGAACAAAAGTGCCCCTATATGTAACCTAAACTGGTACTAGACTGGAAACATTTAAACAGCAATTATTCATATATTCCTGCTGAATAATGTCCATATTTTTCTCTTGTTTACAGTTAACGTGATAACTATTACGATCCTTGCTCGGGGAAATTGTGGTCTCTCCAAATGTGTAACTTACTACCTGGTGGCCATGGCAACAGCAGATCTAATGGTCGTTATCATTGATCTGATATTGCGGCAGATACCTATTGTTTACTGGGAACAATTTAGCTTGTTCCGAATAATTCCGTTGTGCAATATCCATGCCGTTCTGCTTTACGCAGCCACAGATAGTTCTGTCTGGTTTACTGTCACTTTCACCTTCGATCGATTTGTGGCCATTTCTTGCCAGAAACTGAAATCTAAATATTGCACAGAAAAAACTGCAGCTATGGTCATCGGAATAGTGACAGTGTTGAGCTTTCTAAAAAACATTTTCTGGTATTTCCTGTACACAAATGAATATTGGCTTTCAAACAGCTCTTGGTTTTGTCGTGTGGCTCTGACTGTATCTCATTCGCTGGTCTGGGCTATCGTTGAATTAATCCATTACATATTAACACCATTCATTCCATTTATTCTGATTCTTCTCCTCAATGCATTAACGGTCAGACACATATTAATGGCCAGCAGAGCACGCAAGCGACTTCAGAATCGGAGTAATGGTGAGAGTCAAAGTGACCCAGAGATGGGAAGTCGAAGGAAATCTATGATTCTACTGTTTGTGATATCAGGGAACTTCATACTGCTGTGGGTGGTGTTCATGGTTTGTTCTATATTGAGACGATTAGATTAATTGGAATATTCCGTTTCTCTACCAACATTTGTTCGGGAAATTGGTTTAATGCTCCAGCTTTTAAGCTGCAGTACAAATACTTTTATTTACACTCTAACCCAGAGGAGGTTTAGGGAGGAGTTGAGAAGTGGAGTGAACTACTCCCTTTCACTGATGGTGAAACTATGTAGATGATGAGAATTCATGTTTTTTAACAGTACCTTCTGATCTTGTGTCATGTTCTGCTCATTATTGATACTTTGGAAATTGTTCAAAATCTGATCTATTCCAAAACATTAATCAATTAAACATTCCTAGGCCTGGTGGTCACTGATTCCAGTCAATATTTTTGTCATGGACAGCCATACCTCTGGTTTTATCACATACTTTCCCAGTAATACCAACTTTTATACACTGCCCACTTTTGAATGTAAGGCACGAATGACCTGTTTTGGCGGGAATGAGCCCTGACTAATACAATTGTTCAATGAACAACCCACCGTTTTTCAATGCCCCGTTAATTGTTGTATCTTTATCATCGCATTGTTGACACCTTTCTTTGATCCTTGAGCCATGATCTTATTGAAAGCTGGAACACACCAGATGGCTGGAATGGTCTATTGCTGCTTCCATGTCTTATGGTCTCTGCTGGCATTTAAATAGAGATTTCTGCAAATCAAGGCAGGCAGCAGAAAGAAAAATATGTCGAGGCTGAAAAAGGACAGTGGGGCACGGCTACAGTGGGGCAAAGGGAGAACGGGAATCAGTTTATTGCAGTAGTTGATAATCATATGCCTTAACAATGGGACTTTCTTTCGTTTTGTAACTTTCCAGGCAGAGGTCATGACCTTCACTGAAATACCAGTGCCATGAATGCTACAGAGACTGAGAATTAGGCATCATGCTAATTTCTCCAGTTAACTGTTGGTTTGATTGTAAAGCATTTGAAAGGCACCTGAAGATGTGATTTCGTTGATAAACTCATTAATTCCATTCCAGTTCGTCACTGGTGTTGAAACTTGGCGCCCCTTTAAACCTGAGCCTTCCTGGTACATTCTGTGCAGTGTAAGGTCTCAGCTAACTGTTTTTAATTCAGAATGCTTCTTTCAACATATCCAATAAATAAAAAGTGAACAAAAGAAAGAACGCAAGAATCAACAACATTAGTTGGATCCACAGCAACTTCCGGGGACCTGGGTTTGAATCCCGCCACGGCAAATCGTGGAATTTGAATTCAATTTTTTTAAAAATCGGTGATTAAAAATCTAAAGATGACCACGAACTCATTTTCGATTGTGCAAAAAATCTCGTCTGATTCACTAACATCCTTTAGGGAAGGAAACTGCCATCCTTACCTGGTGTGGCCTACACGTGACTCCAGACCCACAGTAAAGTCTTTGATTCTTCATTGCCCTCTGGGTAATTAGGATTGAGCAATAAATGCTGCCTGGTCAGTGTAGCCCTCATCCTGAATGAATAAAAAAAAATTCTTACTCTCAGTTTGAGAGAATAGAATGTATGTGACTTAGAATGGAGGTGGGAAAGAGGATAACAGTCTTACCAGGCTGCCCCATGGCTCCAACAATCCAATGACATGGTGTATGCACCCTGCCCCGAGGATTCAGCTTTATTGACAAGAGTACAGGAGGAGAGGGCAGTCTTTGTAAGGTGGTCCTTGTTGTTAACAGTCCTTGTCCGGGAGCTGGCTTGCCCAGATGAAAGATGGACCAGAAAATGAGCAGGGAGAACTCCCTAAAATTATGTGATGAAAGACCGGTCCAATAATCCTCTTGGGCTGTGAGAGTTTTAATGTTAATGTCGTTAAATATCCATGAACCATCCTCGATTTTCATGGTTGCATCCTTTCTTTGTCTGGTTGACTAAATTATCATATCTCAACTGCATACCTTAACAAATTGAAGAATTGATTGGATTATTACTAACAAATGTTTGATGGCTTGTACTGGTTAAGTGTGGTCACAAACACTGAAATGTAACACTGCTTCAAATAATGCTGTACATTTCAGGATATGTCTAGGAGCTGGCGCTGCACAATTCATGGCGCACAGTTGTAGTCATTGTGACTAGGTCAACCAGGTGGACCACCAAGAATATGAGTTCCCTGATTTGGGGCTGATAGCCTGGTCCAATCAGGGAGTCCTGGTGGACAGATAGAGGCAGGAGTGTCAGAGATTCTGCTCACTCTGATAACTGGCTCTGAGGGAGCTGGATCGGTATCAAGCACTCGCTACATGTAAATAAAGGATGACTTGGGTGGCAGGCCTTTGTCGGGTTATTTCAAAGTGCAGCGTATTTCAGGGATCCGGTGAAAGTACTCTCCTGGATTATGATAGAATATGGTCATCAGCTGCTAGCGGTGTACATTTCGTACACTTTCCCGGGAGATACTAACAGACAGACTGGGGTGTTTTTTTCCATAGAGTAGAAGAGATTGACAGGGGACATGACTGAGCTATATTCAAGTATGAGGATATATGCAGGTTAGACAGGAGGAACATTTCCCCTTGATGGATGTTTTGTAGATTTAAGGTAAAAGGTGGTAGGTTTAAAACGGATATGAGTTAAAGGCCCTTTTCACCCAGATGGATGAGGGGAATCTGGAACTTACTGCCTATAATGGCGATAGATGCAGAACTACTTATAACATTGAAGAAGTATTTAGATATGCATTTGCAATACCAAGGCATGTGAAGGCTATCAGGCAAAGTGCTGGAAAATAGGATTAGAATAGTTAAGTGCTTGTTTTTGACTGGCATGAATGTGATGGGCGGAAGGGCCCTTCTTCTGTGCTACAGACATCTATGACTCCATGACTTAATACAGCATAATGACTAAAAATCCCCCTTCATCTCCACCTGTGACAATGCTGTCACTTTCATAAGATTATTTTGTCCTGTCTTTTTCTTTTGAAGAGAGGCTGTAAAGGCAGAGGCTCTGAACTAGCTACTCAATATACCTTCAATTAACAGATTAGGAGGCCTTTCACTTTTTGTTTGAAATGTTTGGGAAAATAAAAGCAGCTTGAATGGGAATGGCCAGCTGTCACTGAACAAGATTTGTTTTAACTGTAGCATTAGATGATATTTGGTGTCACAGAAGAGTTGGGAGCTACAGTATGGACAGTACTATTTTAAAGACTTTCCATTTGGTATGACAAATGCACCAGGCACATTTCAAAGATGAACCAATAAAGTCATTTCAAGATTGCTCAATAATGTGGTGCATATCG